>NW_007577882.1:463327-550818 GCF_000690725.1 Stegastes partitus
TACAACTGAAGTGATGAACACCGTTGTTTTTAAAGGATATTCCACAGTTTGACAGACTTTGCCACATCTCCTGTAAGCGTTTGGTCCGGTTCAGGTCTGGTGGCTGTGAGTTCCTTCGCATATGATTCACGTCAGTGTCATATTCATCAAAACATTCAGTGACCCCTCGTGCCCTGCGTGGAAGCATCTGGATTCATTGTGTTTTCCAGTCATTTATTCAGCTTTTTCCTTTACTCACTGAACTCTACTCTGACAATAATTCCTCGGTCTCTTTTCCTTGGTCTGTTTTCTGTCTACTTGCAGTTTAGCATTTTCTTATCAATCTAGTATGCATTCTAGATCAAGAAATCACATTCCCACAATAGCGCTTATCCAATAACACATACAGGAAACCTAATAAACATAAAACATAGTCATTATAACTGACTAAAAGTAGAGGGTCTGACAGACTTTACTGTATATTAAGAGAACAGGAGGCAAACTCCCCCTCCACTCCTCTAAAAGCATTTCCCTCTTCCCTCTGTCTCTAATAAACACACCCAGCATCCCTCCATTCCTCCCCACTGGGACCAGTGATGGAGCAGCTCTCCCTCCCAATGAGACAGCTTTCACCCAGGCTGGTTATATGCTGTGTGTGTTATTCAGCTGACCCTGGCCTCTAACCAGAGGCCCTCGGGAACACACGCATGTGCAGGGCCAAGAGGGGTTGTTTTCCAAATGTAATACATAGTGGATCTCTATTTGATGAAACTTTCAAATGCCACTAGTTAATAACCTGAATCTTTTTTTTTTTTTTTAAAGCAATGTGACTTTTAATTCCAACTTGTGCGAGTACAGCTAGAGTTAATACCCATTTCTGAACAACAAGTCCACATTCTGACATTCCTTTCTTTCAGTCACTTAGGTCATGTAAGTGTATAATTGCTAAACATTTCCGATGTGTCTGTATTCTGATCGCTGTAGTTTGCAGAACATTAAACTGATTTTTTTCTACTTTGCGCAAGAACTTACCCATGAAGAAGTGCATGTATGGTATGCATACATACTGTATATACACACAGAGACACACACACACACACTAGCCCACATAAATACACTGCCCCCCTTCCCTGCCGTTCTGCACCCCTCTTCACCCTCCTCTGTGCCCCCCATGTCTCAGGAATGTGGGAATGATTGCCTTAATTTTATAAAGCGCACGGCTTCCTTTGGTTCAATTTTCACCAACACCATAAAAAAGAAGCAGTTGTAAGGTCAGCAAGAACCCATCTGGTTTTGCCATTGCTGAGGCTTTAATGACCAGGTAATAAAAGTTCAATTTGACAGAAATTACAACAGATGTTTCAGGCTGTAAGCCTCAGACCGAGTTGGTTCCACAGCGGGATGAAACCCCAGCTCACAGGAGCTGCCCACTGCTCTGATATACTGTATAAAATGACTAATGTTTGTGCAGCATGAGAAATAGCATTAGAAATACACATGTAACAACACAGTCTAGAAGGAGTTATAGCTGACTTTTTACAGTACAAAGACGATTTCTCAACAGTCTGCATTCTTATAACATTTCTATAAAGGAAGGTGGAGGTAATAATGTAGGAATGTAACTCCACTAATAAATACTGACTTGATATATTTAATTAACCTGCATGAGATGGACTCAGTAACATAGATACCTGCATGGCACAATCCA
This sequence comes from Stegastes partitus, assembly GCF_000690725.1. Lineage (NCBI taxonomy): Eukaryota > Metazoa > Chordata > Actinopteri > Pomacentridae > Stegastes > Stegastes partitus. The sequence continues at coordinate 465,015 of NW_007577882.1, forward strand.
ACCCTGCAATAAATCCTACCTTTGTGTCAAGGCGGCAATGATTCATCTTGTGTAATTTGTGAGTGTGTGATTTGTGGTATTACGCTGTACTGTAGGGTGTTTGTGGTATTATGTTGGTGCCTGTAACCTTAGGTCATAACCTTTACTTTTTAAATGACATAAACAATGATGGGACTGTGTTGTTGTGAACAATAGAATTAAAACTCTTATTAGAACATTAGAATTACAGCAGAAATAATTAGCCAATTAATCAACAGCTTAATAATCATTATTATCTGAATGATTAATCTTTTTTTTTTTTAATTTAAGGCAGTTATATGCATTTTTTTCTGACATTTATATGAAGCATTAGATGTTGTTACTTTAAACATACGTCCTTTGTTTGATTGAACTTGTTTTGTTTTTTTTCAATCTGGTGACAGTTGTACTTCGCCTGCAGATGTAGGTGAAATTAAAAGTGTATTAATCTGTTTCATAGTCATTAAAACACACTCTATCATCACAATACCTGTCATTCAATATCCAGAGCATCAACATTTTTTGTTTATTCACCCAGTAGGTATCCTAAGATTCATCCTCTCTGCCAGCCTTTGGGTTCACTGTTGAACCGTGGGAAAGTGTTTAGTTGTGCCGCAGTTTTTCTCACCAAACCCAAGAAGTGCAATACGAAGCATTAAAACTTTTAAAGGAATGTCTCAGCGGATATGTCAGATTGAACATCCTCGGGGCAGGTATTCATCTGACTCTTCTGTTTTCCCATGTGTACAAACACAACTGTTGTACTGTGTCAACTTGTGTGAAAATAGCTTACATTTCTGCTCCGTGTATTACATGGCATGTTAGTCAACACACGATCAACAGGATGTCACTTTCATCAGCTGCAACTGCCATTAATAACAGAAAAACCACTTAATACAAGGAGTGCCACCGCCACAAAAAAACCTCCAATCAGTCTTAGGAAAACTAAACTACAAAAGTCTGTGAAACATAGCTGGTGTTCAAATGACACCTCAGACGACTGACACTTGTTCTCACTTCTGGTGATTTATAATTCCCTCATGAGTGCAAATAAAGTAAAACCTCAGCCAGTCTCCAACTCTCACATGATGGATGATCTCCTGAGAGAATTCCACAGCCTTTTGCTTTTTGAAACCCTCTACCCACACCCAGTACAAACACACAAAAACACACTTTCAACGCTTCCATTTCCTGTACACGGGCTCAGAGGTGAGACAGATTCGTTCACATGTAGCGTTACAAGTTCCCACGGCTGCGGAGAAAACACCAGACTTCAAGACCCACGCTTGAAAGCATAGGGATTTTTGAAACTCCCCCTCTCTCTTTCTTTGTTGAAGAAGAGGCGTGTTGAGAGTATTGTGTTTCTGTTCCGTCCATGTGACTCAAAGAATGGTGTGAAATAGTTTCGCTGCCAATTGTTTTATTGACAATGATGGTTTTCTCACATTTTTTGAATTGCTGGCGGTGACAGAGGAGTGACATTGCTGAGTGATGATGATTCACTTCTAAGCGGTTTCCCTTTAGGTGATGGTTTTGTGGAGAACCTTGTGTCGATTACAACTCAACTGTAAAATTTCACAGCAGTCAGTGAGGTCAAAAGGCTATCGGCTCACAGTTTGTTTGTTTTTGCATCAAGAAGCGCAACAACACAAAGGATACATGGTGAAAGTTTCTATTCTGAGTGAAATTAGGCATCATTTTATTATTTTGTTTCTGTGTTTGGGCCCAAAAATAAATTTTAAAAATGTGTCTCAACTTTTGATTTACATCGTAGTCAGAGACATTATTTCAGTGATTTCCAGTAGAATCAGCAAATCTGAATATATAAAATGGTTGTAATAGTGAATAGTGATGACTGGTTCATATGTTTTCGTTGCATTTTTATCCAAATATCATATCTGTGTTTAGCATAAATGTTTAGTCAAGTACCATTTGCTACAGTATGCTAGCTGACATGCTAATAATTAGATGGTATATCATGTTCACAGTCTTAGTTTAGAGCAGTTAAGGCAACTGGGAACATCAAAAATATTGGACAAATATTGAATCCTGATGAAAAAACAGAAGGCAAAGGCATGTTTAAGGCCAAGATATTTAGAAATTCAATGTTTGGCATGATTTTATTTAAAAAAAAGTTCAATTAAAAGGTTAGAAATTCTCTACACTTTTATTTAAAATGTAACTACTGGAGAGAAAATGTATATATATATATTTTTTATCACTGGAAGTCCATTCTCAATGTTTGTGTAACGCAGACTTTAAGTTTTCTCGTCACACTTGTTTAAGTTGTATATTGGACCAGGACTGGCCTCCAAAGTATGTCATAAATCCTGCTTGCACATATACACCATGAACTCAGATTTTAGGTGAGCACCACTTCCCACTTTCCCCCAATGAGCAGTGCTCTAGTGTCAAATGTTGCATTTACATCCTTCTGCACAGTGGAACATCCAAGTGAAGCAAAAATCGACCAAAACACATTTCATTTTTGAGTCATCAGCTCATTCTGAGGGGAACATAAATGATGGAAACGATGTAAAGGCAAACCTGTAAAGCCCAGTTGCTGGGACATTTCACTCAAAACCACAAATGTGAATCTCATGGTGGCACTAGAGGAAAAATCTGAATATACTATTCACTCTGGGGACTTTGGGATATTTCAGTCTGGACCGAAGTGCTGGGCTGAATTGCTATTGTCAGCCCTCGAGCTAAACCACCAGCGTGGTTTAAAAAGTTGAATGTGGAAAAAGTATCAATAGGAACTGGAAACTAATCAACACAAACAAACAAAAATTGTTTTCACTGTAAATAAACAGCAGGATTATAGCATGTTGGCCATGCTGACCTGAAACAGAACATGCAGTTCTTTGGCGCGAGTAGCTTTAATCTATAACTGTCCTGTGAGTCGTAAGATCTGTGGTAGTACAGTGAAGGCACGTTCAGGAAGAAAGTTCATTAATACGCTTGCAACAGGATTTCAGTCACTCCTGCATGGTTCTCATATTGTGATATCTTAAAGCACGTATCTCACAAATATTCTATTTCATCATGTATTGTTTTTCTAATTCCTCTTAAATCAATTTGCCCTGTGGCAGTGGAGCATGACAAAGGGACTGATTTATTTGATCTCATCACGTCGCAATATGATGTAAAGTCCTGCCAAGTGCAATCTGATTTTAAAAAGTTCTGGCCGGTGTTGAAAAACAGTACCAACTGGCTGTCTCACACTGCCATCGTGGCAACTTGGCAGAACACAGCAATCAGAAGAGGGGATTTCCTAACTTAATATGCAGCAAACAGTAAAGCTTTGATGACAAACATTACGTGAACAGAGCATCAGCATTTCCTTCTAATCGGAACACACAACCAACAATGAAAAGTATGATTTATGTAGGCCATTTATTTTAGCTGCTATTAAAAATAATAGATAATAATAGAGAATCTAAACTTTTTTTGTTAGCTTGTGTATGTCAGTTTGCTGATAAGTGATTACATGTGACCTGTGAAGTGCAGCATGATGTCATTGCTGCCTGTGTTGTGCTGGATTCTCATGGCTGGAAGGCTGAAGGAAGCAATATTTCATTGCATGACCTGTATGTGCATGTCTGTGTGATTTCTGTCTTTTTATGTGAAGTTTTAATTACTGTCAGCGAAAGGAAACGAGTTGTAGGAGATAAAAAAGTAATTAGATGGGTGAGAATGAAGAATGAAAACAGGGAAATACATGTGCAGTTTGAAGTAAATGCAGCATTATGCGCTTGGAGAATGAAGTCACACAGGACAGAAAAAAGAAGAAAGCTGTCTTTTGGTTTCACCTGCTCTTGGCGAGACCCTGAACACGTCCGTCTAAGACAAGCTGAAGCAACTCCTGCATCTCTCCTCATAAATCCTGACACTTCACATCCTCCTTTACTGTAAAGGCATAAATAAATTAGAGGGTTGGAAATAACCAAGAACAAAAGAGAGGGAGAGACAAATAAAGGAGACGGTATGGTGTCTTTTCTGTATGAAAACGCATGATCTCAAATTCTTTTTCATGACTTCCTGAGTTACAGAAGCCCTGCTGCCTCACAATCCAAAACAGATACAGTCATGAGGCGAGAGAGAAAAACCAAGAGAGAAACCCTGTCTTCTCTCCACTGGATCACACAGAGTTTGGGTCACAGGGCAATAAAATTATTAAGAACCATAGGTCAGCTCTAACTCCAGTAAAGAGACTCATATACTGAATGCAGTCAAGAGACACACCCTTACATGTTATTAACTTTGCTCAGTGTGGAGATGTTACTGTATATGGCACACACTTTTCCCTGTACGACATGTTGAGGTTTATTCTAAAAGCATATTTCTCTTTTATTATCAAACTGTTTCTAGCTTGTGGTTGTGAGCTCAATAAATTTTTTACCCACAAGTGATTCTAAAACAATCAAGAAGTTAAAAGTAATATTTTATTTATTTTTAAATCTCTTCGGCTTATTAGAGCCATGCGCAATGAACTGTACTTTTACAATATGTCTACGTAAAAAACATTTTAAACAAGACCCTTTTAATGCAGATGATAAAAAGGCTGTGGAACATGTGAGTCAGACAGCTCACAGTCTGTACAGCAAAGAAGCAGATAAACAGCAAAACCTGAAGGCATTTCTCACACAGTATGTTTTACACATAACTTTGCTGTTTCATGTTTAAAGTATCTCAAATCTTTTGCCTCATATTGATTTATTAAGCATTATGAGTAGCAATGTCTTTAAATAGATTATTGATGAACAGTTAACCAGAACTAATTGGCCTGATTTTACTGTGTGTTCATTGATTTACTCCAAATGAAACGTGGGAGCGTTACCTAGCCTTGGCCTTTGACCTTTAATCCCCAAAGGCTACACAAATTGATCAGGGCAAAATCAGTCATTTGAAAACTAATAGCTGAATAGGAAGCTAATAGATGGAGATTTGCAAAGCTAAAAAATGTGTTTCTTTCTTTCTGTCTTTTTTTTTTTTTTGATGTTTTCAAGACAAAATTAGTGTCTTTTTCAAACAGAAAGACTGAGAAAAGTTTCCCATTTACTGGACTGAGAGGATTTATTTGAAAATGAATGAAAAATACTTTATTTATCCCAAAAGGGAAATTCAATCTTGTAAAAGCTCACTTTCTCTCTTTTTTTTTATTTTTAAAAAATAAATATAACATATATTCCACACAACAACAACAATAATCATTCAGTCAGTCAACCGTCAGTCAGTCCGATTGGTTTTTTAAGGTGATGGCTGTTGGCAGGAAGGAATTCCTGTATCTCTCCGTTCGACAGTTTTGTTCCTTAACAAAATAAAAGTTAAGTAAAATTAATAAAAGTACAGTAACATTGACATTTACCTACATTCATGTTTTTTAAAATAATAAAGTTATTAAATCTAAATGACTAATTACATTACACAAATTCTTGTATGTGACACATTTGTTCTTCCTATATTAAATTACGTGACTTTTCTCATTACATGCATTTATTTTATTTTATACCTCCGTAAGTTTTTACTTTGATGATCAAGTTTAGAAGCCAAGATGATGCAGACCAAGAAAATGGAAATGAAAACGATGTCTTTCAACCAGTTTATCTGTGGTGCAACTGCAAATTCAATTTTCTGGTCCTGCTTGTGTTTTCTTTGTGGTATATGTAGTGTTCCATTTATATATATTGTTCTTATCTTGGAAAATTTTGAGAGATTGGATTAAGAATAGAAAGAATATAAAGCTCTAGCCACTCAATAATCTGTGCCACCTTTTAGCCTTCATGAATGAAGAATGACAGGCTGCTAACATTACATGGGAGAAAAGTGCAGGGAGAAGACGAGACATTTGTTTGACTCCCAGAGTTACCTACCCATAGGTGATGAGGATTGAAACTCCCTCAGGCTTGTTTTCTCTTTTTTTTTCTCATTGTAGAAGAGAAATAGCAGGGAGGAGTAAGAGAAGGAGGCCACAAGTGACCTTTTGGATTATCAGTTCATTGCCTGAGGTTGAATGAGTGAGAGAGAAACAGGCAGTAAAGGACAGGAGAGGTGGGGTAAAGGTAAAGGTGTGAAGAAGAAGAAGAAAAAAAGAAGAGTTGTGTTCATTTCCTCTTCACTCTGCTTGGTGGCTCCAGGCAGTGGATTTCCACCGAAGCCTCACCTTGTTGCACATTGTCTTGTCACTGCAAAGTGTGTGAAAACTCCACCCACAACAAGCTAAAGGCAGAGGGACGGTCAACGAGGAAGTCTAAGTTAACGCTTCAAAATCCTGAGTAGTTTTAATGAGTGAGTAAAGAGCAAGTCAAGTGTTGATTAATGAGCACCATCACTTTACTTCAAGGTGGACAAAGATAGTCCCCTAAGTAAAAAAAAAAAGAAGCAACTGCTTAATGTTTTTGTGAAATGCACTGATTGAGTTTAGAAACTTCTAAATTTGCTAATTTACAGATATCAAGAGATTTAACATTACACTGCGATTTATCACACTTACCTGGGTCTTGTAACTTGTATTTCATATTGAGAATGTGCCATTGGCAACTTTAACATCAACTTGTGGGCTCACGTGAACAAGAAGTCCATGAATTGCTCAGAGAAAAATGCAAACCTGAATATTTATATTTTCAAGGCAACACATCTGCTGAAAAAGTTGAAGTCGAATGAATGAGACTCAAAGCGATTTATTTTGTCAATCTGAAACCATAGCAGACCTTTTTATACATTTGTTATTCTTTTAAACTGTAATTGTATATCATGAATTTCTGAATGTGCACTATGTATCTTTATATGAAATTATGTCTTAAAATAGGACTGTTCTTTTATTAAAAACTGCTCACGAGCTGTTTAGTAGCATTTAGTTCCCAGTTTGGTCTCACAAGGTCATTGGTAACTACTCAAGATTTAGTGTCTGTAAAATCTGCACATTCAGTATCTGTGGACTATGTGATGACTGATTTTCCGTCTTAGATTAAACTGTTTAACCCCTTAAATCATTTCGTCAAATAAACATTTCCTTTTTGAATATCGCATTAATACACTGCTCCAATGGCTGTGACGGTGGTAGACATCTTTATTTTGTAAAACTTGATACGTTCTGTAAACACTTAAACATGAGGATGTAACAAATGTTTTATGGTTGTAAACCAAACATTGGTGAAGAACAGTTTGTCATCATGTCAGTTCAAAGCTTTGGCCCACTGTGTCATTTTGCCATTTTGCAAACCACATGAAAACCAAAACCGCACCAGTCTGCAAGATACCACAAACAGTGCAAGGACACTAGTTGATGGCCATAACTGAACTCCAGTTGCATGAAATCACTGTAATTTCTTGAATGTCCATTCATTACACGACCTGAAGATAAGAAAAAGTGATGGATTTTCTTCTAAAGATTTCTTCAGTCATTGCTTTGGCCTTTTTTGTAGGAAATTCTTGTACAAATAATCCAAGATGTTGACTTGGCCTCAAGGAGAGGACAGTCGCACAAAGACTAACTTCAAAGATAAGAAAAAACATTTTTTTGCTACTTTGCAGAGTCTTTCTCTCTTTCCCTCGTGATTGTTGTGTTTTGTGTCTTAAATCCACTGTGCTGTGAATCCAGCGAATACTGAGGCCAATGTGTTTATGGTCATGTCTGTGAGCAGCCGACAGGCACTGGAACGCCGCACACAACCACACCTAATTAGAACAAGACTGTTTGACTTACTGCATTACCCTGTTATTACTCAGACTGGGTACCAAAGGACGCAAGGCTTGGTTTTAATAACTCTGCACACAACTGAGGGAAAAATTGCAAGCAATTGAACTCAGACAAGCATTTATAGTCATGGTTGCTGCACTTTGCTTTTCATTGCTGCGGCGAAACTACTGAAGAGCGTGATGGGTTCGGCATGACGGACGGATGAATGAAAAACAGGTTAAATTCTTCTCATGTTAACAAAGTTCAAATCGTGCCAGATTTCAGGAATGCACAGACACACTTGCTAATCCAGATGGAGTGTATCAATTATTTAAAAAACCCCAGAGTCCCTCCACGGATTCCAACCGGTTTATCAATAATTCACATATCTGATCAGGAACAGATTCCCTATTGACTGATTTAATTATCTCACAAGTAACAAGGCTTTTAGGAGGCACTGTTCTTTCTATTAAGGTAATCACTTTATTGATGAACCACCAGGACGGAAAGGGAGCCAAGTGTCTTGGGAGCACAACTGATGGATGCTGAGTGTTTTTTTTTAACATTGTGACAGGTCATCCAGTTTTACCATCCCCCCGCTTCTGGTTTTACCAAGTCTAGTTTTACCACCATCAGGCTGTGGTGATGGAGCAGAAAAGAACGAGTCAGTAGTTGAGTCCACTGGGAAAAAAAACAAAAAACATTCTTAATACACAATGATTTACATAAAAACTGCATTGTGTCCCAACAAGAGCTCACACAGATTTGTGCAAAGCCCCGTAACTCTTAACAGAAAATCATCCGTTACAACACTGGAAGTAGTTTTAGACAACTGAAGGTTAGCTATAATCATATTTTTCAATGGAACACTACACATTCCCAGTAGATTATCGACTCAAACTGTCTCTGAGTTGTACTGCTTCAATCCAACTTCTCTTATCTCTCTTTCATCTTCCCTGAGTCTGGGCAAGGTTTTCATCCTCTGTTTTCACACCGAGATCTTAACAAGTCCGAACAGTTTTGGGAGCAGTAGAATAGCCGACATTAACCCTGACTAGCGGGGCCTGGTGACAAAGCTTTGGAGAGTATGTGCTTGTTTCATGCTGAAGGGTTGTGATAATGGGGCTTTCGGGATCCATAAAAACTGACGGCTGCAGGGGTGTCTGCATGTCTCAATGTGTGAATCATGTTTTCTGCTTCTGAACACAGCTTGAGCTCTGCAGTATGGGATAGATTTGTGAGAAATGTTTCTGGTTGTCTCTGTCTTTATCACAGTGTTCAGATGGTGTTAGGGAGCTCATGAACAGAGGATCCTCAGTCTGATTCTGAACGGTTTTTACTGGATGTGTGACAGATGAAAAGTTTTGCAACAACTATAAATTATTGTCTGTCTTTTTTTGCGTGTTGAATAGCTCTACTTTGACTTAGTCTGTTATTCTAATTAGTAACAATAGAATTTCTTTCTGCAAAATAATTTATGGCATCAGCTTGAATTATAAATACTGCAAGTATCTTTTATACCAAAAGCTGCAGATGTTTCTCCAGGCAAATGTACAATATAAATGAAATGTCTTAAGGTTAATGTCAAAAAAATGACTGGGATTTTTTTTTCTTTTTTAATCAACAAGTGCTGTTGCATCCTATATAGGACAAGTTGGAAGACATTCTATATTTTCTTATTGTTAAGAAGTTACATCAAAAGCAGAAATTCATTAATTCCACAAATAAATGTCTGTGGAACCAAAGTCTATGTTTCTTGTGAATATCTCTGAAGGTCTCTTGAGATATTCACACAAAAAGGAAATCTGTCCTCTGACCTGAATTGGCATCTTCTACATTAACAAAGTGTCCATATGTTGAACCTCACTGAGGAATGCCCTTCTGCTCTTTGTAAGCTTTGCACTTCATATCAAGATTGAACCTCTAAACAGCTGCTGCTTCACTTTCTCTCTGTGATGTAGCTGAGAAACCTGAGCTGTGCTATTGATCAGACTTCCAGGTTGTTAGCTAGCAGCCTGATGTCTCCACGTTCACTTTATGATCCTCTTCTAAAAGAAGTGGGGGGTGTGATGAATGATAGCTAAAGATACACCACATAAATATTCGCAGCAGAAATTCATCTTTTAGATGCACAAGTGTGTTTATTATAAATCTTGCTCCTCACCAATAATTCATTTAACGATTTTTCCCCCAAGTGACTATTCTATTTTTGTACTTTATATTTAGTCATTATTACATAATTTCAAAGTCCACATAGAATTCACACCAAAGGCTTCCACGAGTATGCTGCCAGAAAGGTAGGCTTTGTTTTCTTACTGTCACTTTGAATGTTTGAGCAGACTGATGTGCCTCGCTTGAGACAAACCAGGCTAACTTGGATTTATTATTTCATACTTTAATGATTATCTGGCTCGCTGTATTCGACATAATTTTACTAGCATGTCACTCCAGCCTAAAGACATGGCTGTTCAACTTGGCCTAATCCTGGCTAAGGAACAGGAAAAAAAAAAGAAATAAGAGAGAGAAAGCCCAACCAGTGAAAAGATAGGCATGGGCTGGGGGGATGCTGAAGAAAAATATCTGAACGGCATTTTGCAAAAGCACCTCTTAAGTTAAGAAAACATTGGAGTTGAGGAGAAACAGCTGTGTGCACTGAAGCCTGGCATCCCGAGGATGAAAACACAGGCAGTTAATAATAAAAATAATAAGCCTGCTGAGTTCCTAATAAAAGGACCCTGATGAGACAATGCAGTCATGTGAGAGGCCCTCGCTGTATCCCGGGCTGCCCTTGTCACCGCACCAGTCCCACCACCACACAAGAAGAAAGAAAGCAAGGGGTTGGCATGGACAGTGGGATGTTGCTGGCTTGGTTCTCAAGTTCCTTACACCAGCTTCGCCACAGAAGCAGAAAGTTGGCAGGGCGACCCAGTCTTACTCCATGGTGCCACACGTGGCTAGGGACTGTACCATGTTAATGTTGGATCACAGCCAGCAGTTGGACTCAGAGTCTGGACTGAATACTTCAGTATTTATGTGTAGGTATATTTGTGTGTGTGAGTGTGCGGTTTGGACTCTGAGCTTAATGCAGAATGCCAGGGAAATCCCAAACCACCCAGTTTTTCATCTTGTCCTTCTCCTACCTCACTTTTTTTTCTTGGCTGTTTTTTTTTTTTTTTTTGCCTTTTCTGTCATCTGTCTCTCTCTCTCTCCCCCTTCGCTCTTTCTGCCATCTGGCCTCAGTGAACAGACCTCTGACAGAAGTGCTCAGACAGCTCAGTTATAATGGTCCGTGTGGCGTTAACGGGGCTCATTCTATTCCACCAAATCTCGCTGCAAGAACTTCAGCGACAGCTTTGCCAATAAATACTTGGAGACAGGCAATAAATTGTTGCAGTTTTCTTATTCATTTATTTTTTATTTTTTTACGAGTGAAGGAAAAAGCACAAAAAAGCCTAAGATTATCTGCAATTGTCACTGAATTGAATGGGGGGAGAGAAAAGGATGATAATATTCAGGTACTGTTTGATTTATCTTTCATGCTCCTGAGTTTTTTTAGCCTTTGCATGTCCCATGAGAGACCATGCTTGGCTCCATATACACTCTGATTTATGGGAAACCAGGGAGTTGGAGTAAATGAGAGAGAAGCGTATTAGAGCATAAATCATCATCATCACAAATAACTACACTATCATAAAACAGCCGCCAAACCTTTGGTGGAGGCAAAAGAGAAATCCGTAAAGACGGTAGAAAAATGAGAACTGTGAGAAAAAGTAGAAAGACCAAAGACCAAATATGACCAGTAAGCTAATACTGCTATGATTAGTCATGCCATCTATGGTTTTTTAAAATTGCCCCACGTGCCCTACAAACAGCCTGCCTACTAGAGCTGTAAAAGATCTTGTCTGTCTGGTTAATCCTTTGTTGTTAATCAAAAATTAGTATCTTTTTCCCCCAACAGATCTCTCCTGTCACTGGCAAGTACAGTATGTGGATGCGATGTCAGCTCGTTTTTCTCCACTATCTACCCTCTAAACAAAACTCTTATTTCATTGCAACAGTGAGTTACCCACAGCATTCAAAATCATATTAATTTTGAAAGCATTATGAGAGTAAATGAAATTAAGGTTTGCAAGAGTGGAAACAGCAGCCACAGCAACATTTTTAACAGAAAATGTTGCTGTGAGGGTAGTTTACTCATCCTCTGCCTGATGTAAAGCTGGAAGCGATTCACAACAGTGGAGTTGAATAGCTGGTTCAGGCCTCATCTTTGGTATGCGGTGTTGCTGTTGGGAAGACAGTGGTGGGAGTTGGTCGAGGAAGTTAAAACTGCATCCATCTGCATACACAGTGTAGCTACAAACCTGCACGCTCACACTTACATTGTTCTCAGGTATCTGTTTCCTGAAACAGCCAGCAGCCAGTTGGTTTGTAACCACTCAGTGGGGGCGGTGGTGAAGGTGTTAGTTAGTTAGTTAATGCTGTTTACAGTTCCCGAGGGCAGCCCCACAGCCTTAAACATGGCTGCTGCACACAAGGAAATTCAAAGTAGAGACTTAAATATAGACAGCCAAAATGAAATTAGAATTTTAAAGTAAGAAAATATCTCTTAAAATCTGTTTGACATTTATGTAAAGTAAAACATGGCCTTTGAAGAGTGTCACTTGTTTTTTCAGCATTGAGTGTTTTTTTAATATATATATATATNTATAATTTTATATCATTGCTAATTCAGCAGCCTATTTATGTTTTTAGTAGCCACTCACAAACAAGATTTTTAAAAATAAATCCCCGACATGATGAGACACAACTTGATTCTGCGTTTAGAAATACTTGAGTCCTACTTCCTTTAGTGTTGTTGCGATGCCATTCTCACATTGCGTACACGTCACACTGACAACTGTGGAAGACTTACATTTTACAACTTTTTGCAGTTTTTAAAAAAAATGATTGGTCCTTTGAAACACTGGTAAACAAAAGGAGGCTTGTCATTACTATCAAATCAAATCAAATTTTATTTGTATAGCACTTTTCATACACTTGTGGCACCACTTACTAGCCTTTGGCCATCGTTTTTGTCCACCTAAAATCGTGTGACAGGCAGATTTTTTCAGTTATGTCAAGCCATATAGCCTCATCCCGGTTGTTAGATGTGTGAATGCCACTGCTGGGAAGTTTTGACAAGTTGGAGGAAATGACATTGCTTTCGGACAATCTAACCAAGTACACTGTGTCAGTTACGTTCAGCAATGAGATTCTTCAGTGTATGGTGGCCACCTAGCAAATTCAACAAACAACAGCATCATTGTTGGTTTAAAATTGTGTGTCCGGTTGGCCTTTTGATTGTAGCTAACTTATATTTAAATGAGACCCCTGTAAAAGAGGTAAAAATGCAGGTAATGCTGCAAAGTCAGCATCCTCACCTGCTGATTATCTAAGCAGGACAAATAAAGGAGGGTAAATAAGCGTTAGCATTATAAAGATTATGAAGAAAAATCCAACATCAGATTATTGCAGTGCAGTAATGTAGTTTGGCAACTCCTGGGGAGTATACTTGGAAAGAAATTCAGCCCTGGACCTATCTGCTGTGGCAAGTTTTGTCAACTTTGTGTGATTAATCAAAATCATAGAATCAAACATATAACATGTAACCTAACATTAGAGCAACACATCCTGCATTTTTCCACAAACCCAACATACTGATGTTGTTTCAAGGTGTAAAAACAGATTCTCATGCCCTGTGTTTGCACAATGTGTGACAATACGTGATGTCATTGTTTGGAGATCTTAGACTAGAAATCTGCCTTTCCATACTTCCCTTCTTTACTTCTTCATCCTCTTTTCCCCTTCCTCATATATGCTTCATGTGTTCCTGATTACCCCCAAGTCCAGGTCTGGACCCAGAGCTTCCACCGTTTCCATTCATATGGTTTGAAGCAGCTTGATGGAAATTCCCCCCTGACTGACTCCCACCTTGAAACACCCGGCACCCACTTGCATAGGTACTTGATGTTTGTGGTTCATGAACGCAAACGCATATCCACTCCCGAATGTTAACACATTCAAACGCGAACTGTATGCAAACATAAACAGTACATCCACACACACACACACACACACACAAGTGCATGCACATGACTTCCTCTTGCCTTTCTTCCTTGAGGTCCTTTTTGATTGACAGTGCCTGCTCCTGCAAGGGATTATAGTGGAAAATGGGGGGTGGGGGTCCCGGGGAGGGGTGACAGGGTTTGAGGCCAGGGTAAAGGAGAGTGAGAAAGAGGGCTGAGGATTAGGCCCACTGAGCTTCATTAACCTGAATGTTTACACAAGCTGATCTCTCGCAATGAGACCCTTTTCCTTCCCACAAGTGTCCCGTTCAAGAATCTGCTGCCCCTTCCTCCATCCCTTCAATCCAAGTGAAGCAGCAAAGCAATGTTTAAAGCCAGCAGGTCAGGCACGCAGTCCACCCTGATAAGAGAAATTTTATTCCCCATCATAATATAGCAACTGGTGATGCTTTATTCAATAAAATAAAATGTACTGGTTAAGCAATTATAATTATCAAAATTCAAAGAAAATGAGAATTTAGATAATAATTTTCATAATGCTTCTATATGGGTTTGCACAGAATGGAGGTTTACGAGGAGGGTTTTATATTTTGCAGATGAACAACGTCTGAATTAAGTGTACATACACTCCATTTTGAAGTGCCAACTCTGGCAACATGCTGTTTTCAACATTCATTTTAATGTTAAGGAAAAAGGGCACATTGACTTATTAAATTACAGCATAAAGCAGCAATTATGTCTTGTAAAGCTAATATACATGATTTTGCTTGTAGGGCAAAACTGAGATTATTGCTTAGATATGATTGTGCAAAGCTTTTAAAAAGTATTGTAGAGTTTCAGCAAACTGCACTGAATCCTTGCATGTTTTTATTTTTTTTTTAAATCATACCCCTAACAAAATTAGTACTCTGGGTCACTGTTGTAATATGCTACTCTTAAGAAAAGAAGGGAGCAAATTAGGAAATTTCACATTTTATTGGATCCCATCAGTGGTTTCCGTAATGAATGGCTCTGAGGAGTTCATCTGAGCGCAGAGAGTTTGACATTTTGACAAAGCAGTTCCTGTTTTACCAGCGCAGAATAAATCACAGCTAATTCTATAAGGCATTACAACATACTGTAATAGAAAAGTACAAAGGGGCCAAAGAGCCAGTTAATTAGTGCCAATCACAGGGCAGACTTCAAACACACCGCCTTGTGCTTTTGTTGCTTCTCTCTAAGGACCCATTGAGCTGTCCAGGGTTGTGCCTGAGCTCTAAGGACAACACTGGGGGCTATTTGCTTCTCAGATTAAAGAGGCTGAGTGAGATAGCCAGCTGAAAGCGGTGGAAGTAGGAAGACGAGCTCCAGAGGTTTCCCCCCTAAAGAGCAGTTAGCAGAATAGAACTGCCCGTATTGTTTAGCATCTCCGGGAAAGGGTGTTTTCTCTCGGCACTGAGGTGGAAAAGTAAATTAGCGTTCCCTCTGTGCCTGGCTCTGGCCCCGACTAACTGAGAATGGTGTGTTGACAGCCACAAGATTGCTCTCTTCAAAGAGCTGTAACTAAAGGGACATGGCTCGTGCTTGAGTAAACAGACAGAAGTCTAGAGCTCTTACTTGGACAGGCAGGCTGTGGCATGTATTTCAAAATCGCCATGGCATCAAATGGGCTGTCCAGATCAACTGGAAGTTATTCTGCAAGAGGCACTTCTTCGGCGACATCTGCCATGTGGGTCTAATTTTTCACCTTGAATGATTGTGAACGCTGTGGAGGTTCATTGTAGGTCCATGCCTTCTTGACAAGATGCTGATTCGAGAGACAGAAAAAAAAAGGGGGGGGGGGGAAAGGGAGGGAAAGCTTGAGACAGAGGGAAAAAGACAGAAAGCCGACAAGAGTGCCAAATCACGAATGCTGAGGACCAGCCGTCTACACAGTCTCTGACAGGAAAGGGAATGTGGGGGAAGAGAAGCAGGGGGGGAATGAAAGATTGGAGAGAGAGGGGTGCCGTGAGGAAAAGAGAGAAATAGTTTTTGAGGAGACATCTGGCTTTGATTAAGACGGGCAGTGTGGACAAGCCAGGCTTTGCTGCTTGTTTTGACTGGGCTTTTCGGGGGGAAGTTGATGTTGTTTGTTTTTGAATAGCAAGTGGCTTGTTAATTGATGAGTACGAGCCATGGAGACAATGACTGTGCAGATTAGACATATAGCAGTTGCGGTGTTTACCTATTTGTGTATTTATGTGCAGTTTTCATGTACAAGTACAGCGTGTCTTTGCGGGACCGGGTGATGACTGCTGGGAGGTTGTAATATATACAGAGAATAAATTTCTCCTTGAATGCCAAACTTTTCCTCAGTGTTGCCTTTAATGTGCTTTGATGTGAGATGAACATGAGCTATATTTGCTAACAATTCTTATCCCGGTCTGTTAGAGGCTCCAAAAGCCGCAGGAATTTGTGGGTTTTGATGCTGAAATAGATGTCACTACAGAAGAATAGGAAAGGATGGAAATGAGGAGAAGAAAATAAACACAGCAGGGAAAAAAAGAACACAGAACAGACTTGGACAGACAAGATTAGACTACGTACGGCTAGATGTAGCTGTTTAATAAGTGTAAAAGTTTGCATTTGGGGAGGGAAACGGTGAAGATCTGTGGTATTGGCCGACTTAGAAAGTGATCATTGTTCCAATCTTAAGACGAGAGCAAAGCGTTTTTAACAGCCATGCAGCAAAAATAGGATTCAGGCTTCTTCTCTGTCACTTCTTTTCAGACGTATTGAGTGTGAGAGGAACCTCATGGCACAACGTCCTGCACCGCTGAATATGAATAAACCATCAAGTGCAGAGACTCAAGCCAAGCCAAACTCAGCACACAGGCATCACAGCAGAACAGGACAGGAGGCCCCGGAGCTCTTACTGGCAAGCACAGCCGAACCCCACCACCCCTCCTCTCCCGCCCCTCTAAGTCCCGTTCCCAAAGTCAATTGCCCATCAAAAAAAAGATAATGGCTGAAAAAAAAAAAAAACATAACAGCAATTTTTTACTGATTTTCAATTATCGCTAGGGGGACATGCATTCGTGCAGAAGAAGGAAGATTCTACAGGTTAGAGTAAATCTGAGGGAACACGGGAGAGGCTGGCGGGGTTTTGAAGAGAAACCGGAGACCCGGGGAAGGCTGCTTGTTTTCAGAGGACTTTGAGGTTGTGATGATGATTGGAAGTGAGGTCTGTTTGGTAGCCGCTGCTTCTGCTTCAAGGGCAGCTGTATAAATGTCAGACGAGTTTGGACCTTGGTCTACAGTTAGGCAGGGTAAAACCCAAAAGTGTGCAAAGGATTGAAGAGTGATTAAGAGTGGCATTTATTAGCCAATGCTGTCTTCACGGCAACCAGGTAAGGCTTCCTTTTGGACGGGTACTATTGCAAAAATGTTCCATCTGTATGCAGAAAAACTTAGAAGTTTTAAAATTTTGTGTGTCAGCATTTCAAACACATTGCAAAGATTATGTCAAAAATTATTCTCGCACCTCTAAATCTATCCCATTTATAATTTGCATTGTATTTCTTTAATTTCGCACACATGCGAAAAAAAGAAAATCCTAGTGATATATATTTTAGTTCAAACGAGTCTTCCTTATTAAAATGACTTAGTTTGTATAATTAAATGAATCCTGCTCAGTTAAAACAGCTTGAGAATCAATGTAATTTCCTATTCCGAATGTTATTGCACCCTTAACACCTCATCAAGCTTCATCTGTGTTGTGTTTAATTGGCTCGGAGGTCTTGAACCTCTGGCCGCCACACCTTGGCAGCAGCAACACGATGTGTTAGGGGATCAGTGAAACACTATCCACACGACGGGAAACCAGCTGGGAAGTGGAGAACGGCAGCGACGGGAGGATGTTCTCTCTGCTTACCAAACAGAAACTCAAGAGGATCTGTTCCAAGAGTGGGGAGGAAGGTGTTAAAGAACATATCGGTATCCTGACACTTCTCCCATATCTTCAGGGCCTACTGTTGTGTTTGCGGTTTGCATGTTAGCCTGTGCATGGACGTGTGTGTGTGTGTCTGTTAGTGTAAGATAGAGCACACACACATATATATGTAGTTAGTAATGATCACAAAGACAACATGTGACGCTGTCAAAAAGATAATATTTCTGTAACATTTCTTGGCCTTTGAAAAATATTTTGCACTGCCCATCATGGCCCGCATTAAATAGAACTAGGTTTTATTTTTACAGTTTGACCACTAATTATGATCTTTTGCCAAGTGTACGTGCTTGTGGGAAAGGGAGTAGAGGGGAATTAAATCTGTGTTTTTTATTGTTATGTCTGATGACTGGGAGGTCTGAAAAATTCAATTTCCTACAGTTATTAACAAAAGAAGTAAGTGGCAATAGGTTCAACATTCAGTACAGTTTTTATTCAAATTTTCACTCAGATGTATTATGTATCACACCCCACCCACAAGTCACAACAACATCTCCATACACCAGGGGACCTCTTAACATGCGTTTGGGTCTTTAGGGGATTTTAATCTGTTTTTAAATCCAGCAATTATCCCCTGCATGTGTAAGAACAACTTGACTTTTAATATGCTAACAGAAGTGAATTAGACCTGTCAAGGGGAATGACACTGATAATTACAACAGTACAAGTCAAAAGGTAAACCTGTCTGCATAACAAATGACAAAATCATATAAAACTTTTGCTACAACTTAATCATTCGTCATTTTAATCTTACTGTCAGGTAGTTTTTCTAGTTTCTGAAGGATCAGACTTATCCAGATAATTAGACAATGAGTGTAAGAGTGCTAAAACATACAACTGCAGGTGAGACCTGTGGCTGTCTGTCATTATCTCATCAACCCATCAATCACATTGAAGCGCCGCCCTGTGGGGAATATTTGCCAATAGGCATGCAGGTGAACCCTTAAATCAGCTTTAATTGGGCTGCTAAGTAACAAGCCTGGTTGAAAGGTGTGGGAAAGTGAGACTGGTGTCTGTGAACTTTACAGCGCTTTGACTGTGATAATAGTTTCTCCATCTAGACAGATAGAAGACTTCTCTATCACTTGGAGTGAACTGGACAATAGCTTTACCAGAAGAGAACATCAGAATTTTTTACACATTTTAAATCCCATCCCATGCAGTTTTCTCTCTGTTTTTCCTAAAGAGTAGCCACAGACTTCATGCACTGAATTATGTGAAACCAGTATATTTTTTCACTAAGTTTGAGTTTTCTCTCAAGCCAACACAGAAGAACATCAGCATATGAGCTGAGTTTTATTGCTGCATTATATATTATCTTTTAAATTTTATTTATTTATTTATTTATTTTTTAAAAAAGCACTTCCTTATTTATTGCATTCTCTACCTTCATATATCTTTCAGCATTCAGACCGCATGACAGCAGGGACTTTTATTTGACTGTATTGAAGCTAAATGTCAAACAAGGCAATTTTGATTCCGGTATAAATTTCGCACACTTCAGTCTCAAAGCAGAAGTTTCTTTCAAACAATGTTTTGGCACTTAAACATCTCTCAGCCTATAGGCTATTAACCAATAGCTCTCACAGACAAGCACCCACCCAGCACAGGAGCCCAATCTCGTTGGCTCTGGCTGCGGATACTTCTCTCAACTCAACACTGCAAATTTATTGACAGCTTTTAAAAAATATTTACTGCCCCACTTCCTCTCCCTGTGGGCACCTTGCCTGTAATCTCCCTACCCGTTTATTAGATCATTTGTCAAAGCCCGGAGCTTTTCTTCTCCCTCTTTTCTTTTTGTCATCATCTGCTCCATTCACTTTCTGGATGGAGTGTGTATGTACTGTATGTGTATGGGACAGACTTATAGGAGTGGAGAGGGGGGAGAGAATAAAGGGTGAGACAGAGAGTGCATTGGGCCTTGGAGATTAACTCCTTCCATGCCCTTCTTTTCCTTTTTAAAACAGAATTTACAGCTGATTAGCCTCCACTGTAAAGACAGGCCCCAGTTCACAGAAGGAACGCTGCAAAACATTTATGCAAGGCCAGACGCAAAGACCCTTATTAAAAACATGTGTTCTTCCAAAGACCCCTCTGAGAGACATCTAGGAAGGGACTGAATAAAAAGGCTGCAGATGGCTCATTTTCAGCACATTATTGAAGAAATGTTTGTTGTCCTAAACTAGACACATAGAGACGCCAAAAAGTGACACACGTGATTACATTTTTAGAGCATAAGAGCAGTGCTGAGAAGAAAGGCAAAAATAATAAAGCAAAAGTACAACAACATAATAATGTAATATTAAGGGACTAGGGCTTGGCAAGTTTGCTTTTTTGCCTTCTCGATGCAAATTAGTTTAGCTTAGCAAGGAAGACTGGAGACACAGAGAGACAATAAGCTACAAACAAAATCCACTCACAAGCACCTCTAAAGATCACAAATGAATAAATAGTATTTTAAAAAATTACAATTTCAAGTTGAATTTCACACTTTTGCTGCACTCATTAAATTAACAACATATAGCAGGTCTTCCTGGCTTTATAATTTGCTGATTGGTAGACGTTGTTAGCATTGGCCAGGCTAGTCGTTTTCCGTCGTTATGTCATTATGCTATGCTAAGCTAACTACCTCCTGGTTGTAGCCATATATTTACTGTACAGACAGTTATGATAGGCTGAAAGTGAACTACTAGTAAGTGAACAACCAAGTACACTACTGAATAAATGTTTGTTGTCTTAAACTAGACAAATAGGCCAGACCGTGACACAGATGATTGCCTTTTTTTCGGGTATAAGAACAGTGTTCAGAGGAAAAGCATAAAATAAAAAAAAAAGAAGAACAACAGTCCAACGTAAAATTAAGGGATAGGTCTTGGCATGTTTGTCAACCAGCTAGCTACAAACAAAATCCACTCACAGCACCTCTAAAGCTCACTAACTAGAAAATTGTGTCTTAAATGATGAATTTCACACGTTTGCTGTACTTATTAAATGAGCAACATATAACAAGTCTTTTTGGCTTTAATTTGCTGGTTGGTACATTTTCTTAGTATCAGCCAGGGTAGTTTTTCCTTTGTTTTCTGTCATTATGCTATGCTAAGCTAACTATCTCCTGGTTGTAGCCGTATATTAACTGTACAGACAGGTACTATAGGCCAAAAGCAGTTTAATTCTTCTAAACTGACTCTTGGCAAGAAAGCGATTGAAGGCATTTTCCAAACTGGTGCACTATTCCTTTAAAGACTAAGCAATTTGGTTAATAAACTCAATAATAACTCCACTCAAAATGGCTTTTTGATTAGCATCCAAAGTTAGCACTGAGCTCATCATGGCGCAGCGGCACTCAGAATCACCCACTGTTTCCCCTCATGACTGTAACGTGAGTGTGTGTGGGCAGGAGCGAGTGAGAGAGGGCATGAGACGGTGAAAGTGAGGGTAAAAAAAAAAAAAACAATCATAAAAAAGAAAGTGAGAGTGAATTTTGTTATTGCTGAAGACGTGTATGGTGAGGCGGCGGCTGGCGTGGACACCCAGACCCTTAGCTACCGTTGCTGCCAGGTCTCAGCTGCTACGTGTGCTTAGTCCTCACCACGTGCCCACAGAGTACACAAGGCAGCCACAGGTATGTCCCCATCACCCCAGGCCACACCAATCACAGCCAGGACGCTGTCAGAACCTTTCGGGTACCCTGTCAAGCTAATGAGTTGTGACGGAGTCTGTGTTGCCAGCGCAGAAGCAATTGTTCCATTCATATAGCCTCCATTGATGTATGGAGACTTTCCTTACCCAGTCACAGGCATCAAGGAGGGACCCTGGATCATGTGCATGTGTCATATGGTTGTCTGTTTATGCAGACCGTGAATGTATATATATCTGCATCTGAGCTGTGTGTGCGTGTATGTATCCATTTATCTGTTGGTGGGTTTGTGTCTGCGGGTGTTCAGTCTGGTTTGCCACAGTGGAAAAGATAATCATAAACTGGCTGGGTGATGTAAAAAAAGAAAAAAAAAAGTACCCAGGTGGACTGCGCCTGTGTGCTGGTGCGTCGGGCTGCTTCTCGGCTTGGCTGGGCTCAAAAAGGTCCCAGAGCTTCATGAAAGTTTGTGGTAAATAAAATGTTGAGCTGTACACTTCAGTGCAGCCAATGGATTAAAACTGTCACACAGC
The DNA here is from genome assembly GCF_000690725.1 of Stegastes partitus. Lineage (NCBI taxonomy): Eukaryota > Metazoa > Chordata > Actinopteri > Pomacentridae > Stegastes > Stegastes partitus. Next base: position 486,913 of record NW_007577882.1, read on the forward strand.
AGGCTGGTGCATCAAGGAAAAATGGTCCGCAATCATCTGCTGGAGGAATCATGGCAACATTAGGCATGTTTTTCTTCATCACTCATAGCGTGGAAGTTTGAGAGATGCAGACAAAACTTGATTTTTTTTCTTCTTCCTGCTGACTCATCCATCGTGTTTCCAAATCCAACTGGAATCACCTAAAATAACAGGCCCTTTAATTTGGCATTTTATTCTGATCGTATAAACAATGACAATAAAAACAAGACTTCTGCTCAGATTCCTTGTGTAGGATTTTATGCCAGACTACAAGAGGGAACGTGCGGTACAAGCTATCAGAAAACTCTATCAGTATGTGGCTAAAGCTCAAGCGGTTAATAACACTAGTACGGCTCAGACCAAGAGGATAGAAAAATTAGTTTTGGGCAACGTTTCCAACTGACATAATTTTAGCAATGTGCGTTTCAACATAAACAGAAAAAGGAATGAGAAAATAATTGTGGTTGACTGGTGTGTGTGGTAGCCCGTTTCAGTCTTCATGTTGGATGCGGTGTGCTTTTTCCAGGGTTTTGGATTTCTCATTATATGTTAGGTACATGAACTTGCGTATGGCTTGATCCATGGTGTTAGAGTTGACTGAGTACAGCAGCATTCCCTATTCAACCTAAAATCACAAATAAAATATTCTTTCGTATAGCAGGCTTTTTTATGGAGGGGAAATGTTGTGGTGAAGGTGAAGAACTTGCAGTGAAATTCTTGATGTGCGTGGGACTTCTTGCACATGCTAGTGTGTCAGTTCATTCACTGTAGTTGTTACAGGAAATTGTGAAATGTCTTCACAACAGACTTTATATTAAATTATTCCTGTATGGATCATAGAATTTTGCCCTCCAGTGTTGGAGAACTTTGGTAACATAAAACAGAAATCAATCATGTCACTGAGAAAAAACTGAGGGCGTACGTGCTGCAGAGCCAACATTAATTCTGTAGTTTAAAGCTGATTGTGACTGATAGTCAACAGAAAATTGATTGATAAAAAGTTTGGTAACTGATTAGTAGTTATAAGTGGAAATCCTAAACATTTCCATTGAAATACATGTCTGCATCTCTATTGCAAAATGAGAAAACCCATTGGTTAAATTATTTGAAAGTCATTGCCTTTACACTGTTACAAAATCAGAATCTGCCAAGGGTTAGTGACGCATGTTCCACCACTCAGAAGTTATCTTTTTCCAGAGAGCGTAGGCGGTTCTAATGCAACAGACTTGCTCTTCAACTCTTCTGTGTGTGAAACAGCATTCTGTTTCTTCCTCTGCTGTGTTTTCTTAATCTCAGAAGACATTATTTCCTTTTTGCTTTCATGTGTGGTGACCTTGAGTTGTTTTGGAGGTGTGGCCCATATGCCAAATGACATCACACAGGCAACACTGCTTGGATCTCTGGGAAATGAGGTTCCTGCTCTTCAATGAAACTAATTCTAATTTAAACACAAGTGCAATCTCTGCTTATCACCTTATATGTTACATAATTATGTCCTTCAGAATTAAGAAAGTTTTATTTATCAATCAAGTTTAATTTCATCTTAAGTGCCACCAAAGAGAGTGAAGTTGTGAGACTGCCACTTTAACTTTTTTATGAAGAATATTTACCACTTTTGATCTCTCAGACACGTGATTTGCTGCTTATATCTACTTCATAAAACTGTAAATAAAATCTCTTTTAGTTTGGACCATTCAAAACAAGAAATATAAAGATTAAGTATCTTGGGGTTGTATTAGACTCCAGACTATTGTTCAATAAACACATTTAAAAAGTTGCTAACACTATAAAATTCAACCTGCAAAATTTCAGGCAAATTAGACCTTATATATCAAATGATGCTGCAAAATCTTATTACCATTGCATGATCATGTCTCATATTGTGTACTGTTTCATAATTTGGTCTCTTGCCAGTGTTACCTCTCTAAAACCTATTAGAGCAACTGTATAAGAGGTCCATTAAAGTGTTAGTGTGTAAAAAAAAAAACAACAACAAAAAACTCATTTCATCACTGTGCTCTTCTAGGGAAGTACAATGTACTGGGAATTTAAAAATCTTAAAATATTTAAATATGCGTACTTCATTTATAAAACTGGTAATAACATGTCCTCACCACCTCTTAAAAACTTCTTCAAACAAAAGAGCAGTGTTGTTAGCAGGCCTACAAGATTGGTCTGCAGAGGATACTGTGAGATCCAGTTCAGGAGAACATCTACAGGTCAAAACTCTTCATCTGTAAGAGCTTGTAAAAGTTGGAACAGTCTTCCTGCTGGTGTTAGAGAATGTTCTATTTTCTCTTCTTTTAAAAAACAGCTTAAAAAATGATTGGTCGCTAATCAAATCTGTGATCATATATGAAATCTTTCCAATTGTTTATTTTTTTTTTACAAATGTTGTATTTAGTGTGGTGTTAACTTGTGTTTGTGCACCTTGTTAGATTGTATTATGATTAATATGAAATAACATCTTTATTATTTTACTAATAACGAGGACTACGGATGGAAACTAGCTTTAAGCTAAATCTGGCATATTTACACAAAGTCATTGTACTGTATGTGCTCATTAATATGCACTGTCCTCTTCCAAATAAATGAAATAAGATTTCACCTCGGGCTCCAAGAAGTTGTGGTGGTTAATTTGAACAGTTGTCTTACTAAATCTGTAGCTAACGTCCAGAATTGTATTTTCCTAATTACTACAAATAGGCTAATAAAATTCATGTACTTGGCCATTATTGATTTAACATCAGGTCTGCCAGAAAAAAAAAAAAAAAGCTGCCTCACCATCCCCCATGATAAATATGAGTAAATAGGCCTCTGCTCTGTTCCAAATCATTTCCTTCCAGCTCAGTCCAGAGAGATTTTAGGGACTAGGCAGTTCAGGTTTTCTCCTTCAGAGAGCTTTAACTTGGTTGGCTGCAGGGCTAAGGGTCCGGCTCTATCAACTAGCGCCAATGTAAACACAGCAATTCCTCCCCAATTAGAAACGCTAAATGCATTGGACTCGGTGCAATGGGCTGGTCCATGCAATTAATGCAGCCTTAGTCTCCACTGGCTGCTTTGGATGGCTGGGATAGTTAAGATGTATACAGTTTCAGTTCAAGGCCAGGCACTGGAAGTCTGATTGGGCAGGTTGGACTCATCATGGAAGTATAAACATAAGATTGGATGGGCGCTCCGTGGTTGGGGTTTTCTTTGGGTCAACCGTGCTGGGTAGCACCACCAAGATATGTGTGGTAAGGAGGTCAAGCATAGGGGGAGATTTGGGGAAGAGGAAACTACATTTCAGCCGTACAAATTCTTCAGATTCAACTGTTACAGAGTACAGAAGATGTGATCATCACAGTGAGGATCTCTTTGTGTTGTCGCTGGGGGATTCGAGTTACCGTCGCTTTGGAAGTGAAATTACTTTGCAATTTGTCCACCGCAATCTCTGCGTGTTTTACATTTTTAAAGTGTTGGAGTGTTGCATGAAACACCTTCTTTTAAAACACCCAACATTTTCATATGCAATGTGTACTCCTACATTTTGCCAACTATAATATCTGGTTCATCATCCAGCTTTACAGCTTCAGCGGCAGCATGTTTAAATTACTTTTTTGCATGGGAAAATAGTAAAATTCCAGAAAATTGTATGCATCCCCAAAGGCTAAGTTATTTAAAACTGTTCTGTAGATAGTCTTTATAGTTGATTTAGAACATAAAGATGTAAAAGAAAGGAGCAAAATATACCAATGTATTATTTCCTTTAACCCAGATTAAAGTAAGATCTGTGTACCATGTTTTTACAAATGGGTGCACCTGACACAAAACAAAAGAAAAAAAAACAAACCAAAAAAAACCCTCTATGTATTTTTGCAGTTGTAAAAACAACCAAACATGTTAGACAGGGATGGAAGATCATTGTTCTAGTCTTCTTTTGTCCAGTGGCCATTGTGCATTGTGTGTTCCTGAGGTGTTGGCTTGCACTATCAGCCTGGGGCGCTGTACTCTCTCAAAGATAGTTTGCTAACAGAGCTTTCACTCCATTGCCTCTAATGAAAATCCATACTAAACATTTAGCTCTGTGTGAGAAAGGGGGGAAATTCAATAAGACACATAACACAATTTATAAATTACAGGAAGGACCAATCGAACCATCAGGCAAAATGGAGAAATGTTCCTATGTTTATATTTGTTAATTTTGCTACATTTCGGGAACATTGTGCATCTTGCCTGTGTGCGGCGAGCGTGAAGAAGTTGAAATTTATTTTCTCAGCTAAAATGAAGTCTAGTGCTGTGTTTTTATTCGACCTTCTTTTCCACACAGATTATCAGTCATGCCGCCAGAGATGTCTCCACTGAGGTATTCCCCAAACTAATGGTCGCTCTTGGACAGCACCATCGATAGTAAACTAATCTTCAGCCTGCAAGGCACAGGAAACAGATCTCATTAGTACTCATTGAACTATCTTCCAAGGAAACTTTCATCTTTAGACCACTCTGACAACAAGCCTGAAAGCCAGACTAATGTCACTTACTAGTTCTGGGTTTAATGGCTGACTGAAAATGTCTAATAGATGGATGAGCAGTAAGAGAGTGAAGTGATCTGTGTGAAGGTGTTTTTTTTTTTCTCTTCATGTTGACACGCTTGACTGGAACAGTCAAAGATGTGGTATTTTTTGTTAAACGTGTACAAGATCGTTTTTATATAACTTATCATTGATAACATTATGAACATTATGGTGATGGTTCACAGATTTTTTTTTCAACTGCTAAAGTTTTTCCTATATTTTTTTCAAACCATACAGAAATGCTCTCTTTTCCTCCTTTATTTTTTCTTCTCACTTTATCGTCTTCTCTTCTGTCTTTGCTTATATATGTCAGTCAGCTGTGTAGTGACATGCTTTTTCTGTTTTCTCTGTGAAAATTGAAAAACTAATAGAAAGCTGTAAACAAACACACACACACACACACACACACACACACACGCACACACACATATATATATACCCCATATAAGAAATGGTAGCTTTCCAATGCTTTCCACTGCTCTGGTAGTCTACCTAAGTGAGTCAAGCAAACTGATATTCAGAGTGATGCTTCCACACAGTGGCCGGAGTTACAAAATACACCTGGAGTGTTTAATGTGTTACTTGTTCAACCGCTAGGGGGCGACATCAAAATAGTCGCACTTCCCGCGAGCTTTGCAGATCTCTCGTTGTTTGTTTACAACCTTAGAACTTCCTGCCCGTGAGTAGCTTTGTCCGTGGAAGCTAACTGGTCTGATTAAACTTTACGAGACAGCTTACAAAATGGGATGTGATGGTGGTACGATTCCTAAAAGACACGAGTTGGTGAAAGGCCCCAAAAAAGTCGAGAAGGTGTGTTGCTCGTGTTTTTCTCCCCGACTTTCCTTTCAAATGCCTCCGTGTCGGGAGACATTGTCGAAAGCTGTCAGTCGGTTGCTAAAGCTAACAGGCTAAACTGATTAGCTTACGGCTATTTGTGTTGTAAATTATTAAGCGACTAATTCACTTATTTAGGTATTTGAACTTACAACGATGAAGTGGTTAACGTTAGTTTTCATGACAACAATTTGTAGACTATAGACGAAGGTGACGAAAGTTAAGAGTGCTATGACATGTCCTCTCTCATGTCCAGGTTGATAAAAATGCAGAATTGGCTGCCAAGTGGAAGTACTGTGCCTTGAGCCAGGAGAGACTTCGACGTCCCATCGTTGCCTGCGACCTGGGAAGGTAGGAGGGAGGTGTCTTGGCCTTGTAGTTTTTTTTTTATTCTTTTATTATTTTTATTTCGTCAGTCAAGTAAAATGAGTTGTCTAGGTACGTTTACGGAAACATGATGGCTTGTTGAGTGGCCATCATTTAAATGATGTAGCCTCATTTCAACGTACTATGTTCTGAAAGTCTGGTCCATGTTTTGTTTCAGGTTGTATAACAAAGATGCTGTCATTGAATATCTTCTGGATAAGTCTGCTGAGAGACCCAATGCTGAGGCTGTAACACACATCCGTGGGATCAAGGTATATTTGCATTATTTAACTCTGTGGTCTTAAAGAAAGGCTACTTGTTTAGGTCAGATTCAAAGCTGTGCTTTGCATTTATGGATACTAAGTTACTGGACAGGGGGTCTTTTTTGTACCCTGTAAAGTAGTTTTAGGCATCCTTCATACACTTGTGAAGATCATGTATATTGTCATTGAAACTTGTGGGTCTTTGACACAATAATTATTTGGCATTTTGGTTCTTTCATAGATTTATTATAGGTCTTCTTGAAATATGACAAAATCTGCTGGGTCAAAAATATACATACAGCAACTTCAGTTATCAGTTTTGGTGAAGGAAGCTTTTCATCTAGAAACAACTTCTTAAGGCTTGACTGAAGTTTGCTGCAATAATCACATTGACAAAAAAAGCCTTCTGGAGAAAACTTGGGGTTAGATTGAACAAAACATTGAGGTAATTGGAGACAGTAGCTAGAAATATGTTTGCAGGTGAGAAGGTGAGGCCTTTAACCCCAAGAATACCAAATCTACTGTCAAGCATGGTGGTGGTAGCATTATGCTCTGGGGCTGTTTTGGTGCCAGTGGAAGTGGCGCTGTACACAAAGTAAATTGACTGATGATGAAGAAGTATTACCTCCACATTCTTTAGGAAAACCTAAACTCATCAGCCAGAAGGTTGAGTCTTGGGTGCAGTTGAGTGTTCCAACAAGATAATGACCCCAAACTCACATCAAAAGTGGTGAGAAAAAGAAAGGCAAAATCAGGCTGCAATTAAAGTTTTTGACTGGTTTCTCTAAAGTCCTGACTTAAACACCATTAACCCTAGAACACTAACGCTAAAATTAGTAACACTATCACTAACGCCGGGTATATTTTACCCAATATAATAATCTGGATAAAATATAGTTTTCATTAATTTATGTAAAAGTACAACACTGTATGACAAATTGTAGTACTCTTCTTTAATTTCCTAATATACAATATCACATAAAATTAAAAAAAGGTACCATGGGAGACCCTATAAAAAGGCAGCAAAATTATTGAAAAATCAGGCAATCCTTAACGAGAAATTTCCAAACAGAAAAAATAATGGAGCTGGGAACTTGCTCTTTGGTCCACCCATTCCTGGGACATGTGAGCCTTGTCTGGTGAAGGCACAGTCTTCCTGCATCACTGACATCTGTGGCAGAGATTGACAAAAAATGGCATTTTTTGAGAGGGGAAAAATTACCAAATTTTTTTGACTACATGAATTTCCTTAGACAGACTCCATACCAGAACCAAACTGTGCCTTCACCAGACAAGGCTCACATGCCCCAGTCCTACAATTTGCCATACAGTGTTGTACTTTTACATAAATTGATGAAAACTATATTTTATCCAGAATATTATATTGGGTAAAATATACCCGGCGTTAGTGATGGTGTTATTAATTTTAACGTTAGTGTGCTCAGTCAGAAATTTCACTGATTTTCTGGAAATTTCTTTTTTTTCCTCTCTCTGAGTGCTACAGCTTCACTTGTAGCTAACTAGCTAAAAGCCTAGCTTTAGTAGAAAAAGAAAAAAAATCTGCGTAGCCAATGATTGCAGATGTAAATTAACATTAGCTACATGTTAATCACTTGTTAGCATTGCAGAGAAACTAGGCCTTTGACAGGATGACAGCTGTGGATGAAATGGGGCAGAGGATGTGGCCGGCCTGAATGTTGTGCAAAGAGCGCCTGATTTCAACACGTAACCACTAGCATTGGGTAAATTCCACCCATAAAATATGTTGCCCTCTATCACTAACGCCGAGTGGAAATCACCCGAACGCATGCCTCTTGAAAAAACCACAGATGGGAGGTGGAAAACAAACCATTAATGACATCAATGAGCAGTCTGAAGCTAAACAAGGACCCATGCAACTCAGACAGCAGCAACACAATGAAAATCACATGACAAAAATCGTGCGGGTGAAAATCACCCGGCGTTAGTGTTCTAGGGTTAAGAACATGTGCACTATGATGAACTAGCAAGTCAAAGAAACAACCAGAAGCTTGTGGATGGCTAAATAGTCCTTTTTCACACACACATTTTGTTGTTGAGTTCCAAATAGTTTCTAGCTGTTCCCACAGACTTGCTTTAGATTAAACTTTTGTGTGCTCAATCTTTGAATGCACTACATCCCAAATTTGTTCAACTCCAGATTCCTTTTTCGTGGTCAAATAGTCTCTGCACAGCTTTGAAGTATGCTTGGGGTCATTGCCATGTTGGCATATGGACGGCATCAACAAAATCTGAGGCGTTTCTGGATGTTTGCAAGCCTCAAAAATGGCTTCTTCAGCTATTCTTCCCTTTAAACCTTGTTCCAACAGTCGTCTGCTTCTGGTCATTCTGGAGACTTTCTCAGACTCTGATCTTGAAGCATTCATCTCTGCCTGAAGATGAGCAGTGGTCTTCCTTCTGTCTCTAGTACTTAAAATCTTGAAGTCTCTTCCTTGGCACGTTTTATAAATAACAGTCATGGCAATTTATTTATTTCACCTTTATTTTACCAGGTAAAAATGTTTGAGAACTAGTTCCCATTTACAAACACAACCTGGCCAAGAGGCACCATCAGGAACAAATACACATGTAAAATACAGACACAAATAGACACATAGACATAACATCGAACAAAAAAACAAAACCAATAAAAAGCATGGGAACATATGCATGTGAGTGAAAAAAGATTGACTCCAAAGCATACTTGACCACACTATGAGAACACTTGATGTCTTTCCCCATTTGTTTCAGAGACCATCCAGCATCAAGTGCTTTATTGCAAACCCTTTCATTTTCAGTGACCTCTAGATGTTTTATCATTTTGAGCAGGAATACGAAATTTCAAACTGAATTCACTTTTTCATACCAAAATTTGAGCTGGCTCACTGGGCTTCTCTGACAAATCAGAAATTAATCTAACCATAACATTCAGCCACTATTCAATTTTTGCTGGTCAGTAATGCAAGTAGATAACTAGATTTTGATATCTTAATCAAGAAATAATAATGTGCTTTACTGTTTTTTCTGTTTTCTTTGTAAAACAGTAAATGTGAAAATTCATAGATAACGAAAATATTTTTATTTTCGCATTAAAAATATCATTTTGGTAAAAGAGCTTCTACATACTGGTGTATTAACCATTACAAAAACATAAAAATGATTTGGTAATTAGCAGTGCAGTTAATGTAGAGCATTTGTGGCATAAACGTTACACTGGATGGTGGTGTAATAAATTTGTTAAGCACTGTATATATGGACATTTTTGTGTACAAAATGGTCAGAAATAACATAAAAATGCGTCAAATGTGTTAAAATTGCCTTTTCTGTATGTGGCTAGATCATGATGACAACCTTATGTAGTCAGAGGCAGGAATAAACCTGTTGTACTCTTTCTGCAGGATATAAAGGAGCTGAACCTAACTGACAACCCTGAATGGGAGGGAGAGAGAAGAAATGCTAAAGGAGACAGATATGAGGACATCCACTGTGGCATGTTCATTTGCCCTGTTGTTGGGTTGGAGATGAATGGCAAACACAGGTAAACATCACCTGAACATAACTATAATGATAAAGAGACTGCCTCTGTGCTGAAGAAATGCATCCAATAAGGTTCTCTGGTTTGTTTAACAGATCAACTCTGTGCATATATATGTTTGCTATTTGTTGTAAAAAAACAAAACATGTGACAGCACTCAGCTGTTCTCATTACTGATTTTAAATCTTCTCATGTCAAGATCAAACAAGGTACACAACACCTCACAGTCAATAGAATCCTGTGGCAGGTTTAGATATCACTTCATACAGAAAACAGCCCTACACACTAGAAAAGCTAGAAAGGGTAAAAATTTATTGGAATTATAAAAATGTTGAATGTATATCCCTGTGTTTCATTATTCAGGTTTTGTTACCTGCAGACCTGTGGCTGCGTCTTCTCTGACAGGGCCCTGAAGGAGGTTAAGACAGAAATCTGCCACAAGGTGAGCCACATGTAACCCTTTTTTAAATCCAGGTTGTTTTCCCCACTTGGTTGTTCACTGTGACCATACTTAGAATTTCTTGAAAAGCTTAATAATCTTTCCTACCAACAGACTTCTCTCCATCAGTGAGCCTCTTGGTGTTTGGCAGCGGTTCTGTTTTCTTACACCAAACTGTCACTGCTAATGCTTTGCAAATAGGGACCGTTGACATTAATGTAGATAACACAATAGCACTCTGGCAATGACGTAGCTCCAGATGCACACTTGGTTGCTTGGATAAATAACAATGTGAGTTAAAAGTCTAAAGTGTAATGTTTTAATTTGTCCATGGGAGGCATGAGGAATTTTCCCATCATGCCTGTGTAGAGTTGGTTAATTGCTTTAGCTATCAGAAAATCAGAGTAATGTGAAATTTTGTTGGTTCAGCATAACCACAGCTATTAATACACCATGCATGCTGACTTAGTTTAGTTGCATTGATTTTCAGTGATACAAGACTTTATATTTGTAAAGTGTTTTAATCTGAAAATATATATATATATTTTCATCAATCCTCTTCTGATATCACTCATTAACTGGACACAGGCTAAACAATTGCTGAACATGCTGCTCTGGTAGATGCTACGTTTTACTGATGTTCCCTAAACGCCTCACTGCTCAATTTCTTGTTCATTTTAATGCCTGGTACTACAAAAGGTACATTTGTTTGGATAGATATTATGATAACAACAAAAATAGCTCATAAAAGTTGTACTTAAGAGCTGCTATCTAGCCACTTTCAATGGTTTTCTTGCTAATAACCAAAATCACTTAAGTTCTTACATCAATAGCTATGGCACTGTACTGCCAAAAACAGTGCTTTTAGGCATTCCATGTTTTCTTTTCTGTCTGTTTTAGTCACATGATAAACACAGGAGTTAGTACTTGATTGCATAACCATTGTTTTTGATGACTGCAGCCATGTGTCTTGGCATGCTCTCCACCAGCTTCTGACATTGTTCTGCTGTCACAGCAGCCCATTCCTGTTGCACAAGTTCAAACAAATTTGCTTTGTTTTTGGGCTTGTGGTTCTTCATTTTGCATTTGATGATTTTCCACAGGTTTTCAATTAGATTTAGATCTGGTGATTGAGGCCAAGGCATGGTTTGAATGTTTTGGTTCTCCATCCAGGCTTTAACTGACCTCGCAGTGTGTCAAAGGGTATTGTCTTGTTGGAAAATCCAGTCATTCAAGGCAGGAAAGAGTTTTCCAGCTGATTGAAGAAGACTGTTTTCATGAGTAGCCCTGAACATGACCTGGTTCATTTGCCCTTCACACAATTGCATTTGGCCTGTTCCACCCATACTGAAACAACCCCAGATCGTCACTGATCCACCCCCATGTTTTACTGTCGGGCAAGACAGTCTGGTTTGGAAGCTTCTCCAGGCTTCCTCCCATAACCAGTAAGTTGGCTGGAGTGAGCATCAACTGAAAATTGGATTCATTACTGAAGAGAACCTTTGCCCAACCATCAACAGTCCAATCCTTGTGATCCCAGCAAAGAGTAACTGGGCTTTCCTCTGCCTTTCGTTGATGAAGGGCTTCTTTCGTGCCCTGTGTGACCTCAGGTGGCTCGGTGGTTAGCACCGTTCCCTCACAGCAAGAAGGTTGCTGGTTCACGTCACCGGGATCTTTCTGCCTGGAGTTTGCATGTTCGTGCAGCGTGGGTTCTCTCCGGGTTCTCCGGCTTCCTCCCACACAGTCCAAACACATGTGGAGGTTAATTGGTGATTCTGAAATTGTCCGTAGGTGTGAATGAGCGTGTGCTTGGTTGTTTGTCTCTAAGTGTAGCCTGGTAGACTGGTGATCTGTCCAGGGTGTCCCCTGCCTTCGCCCTAAGTCAGCTGGGATAGGCTCCAGCCCCCCTGTGACTCTAGTAAGGATTAAGCGGTGTATAGATAATGGATGGATGAGTCAAATAGGACATACAGTATTATGTGATCAGCTGCATTTTTTGTTGTTTTCATTGTATTCTTCAGGTAATATGCCTTTAGTGATATCAGGCATTAAAATGAACAAAAAATTGAAGAAAACAAGGGTGGTCTAATAATTTTTTTCCATGACTGTATGTCTTTAGTGCCTATCTTTTAGTTACCTATGTGAACAAATATCTTTTGTACATTTTTAGCTTCACAGTTTATCCTGTCAAACCATTTCTATCAGTGACCTCTTTAAAGCCACATAAGAATCTCACAGAAGAAGGCCTGTGGTCTATTTTGGGTCTTGGCCTGTTGTAACTTTAAGTGGTTTTTAAAAAATTGTCAGAATTTCCCATGCACAAGCTATTTTGAGTCCAGCAGATGCTAGCAAGTTGCTGTTGTGGTTTCTTGTGAGGTGAAAGCACCTCGGATCAGTCACAGATCAGTTGTTTGACTTTGTGAGAAATAGGACAAACAAACCAGCCACAAAAAGTTACAGTGCTTCTCATGGGAAACTGGGAGGTTTTTGCTAAGATAGGCTTATTAGGCAACACAGGGACATTTTTTTAGCTTCAATATTTTGGCGGACTGAACTTGCATCATATTTAACAGCACGTCTGACTGTCCAGATAATATAGTATAGACAGTTGTTGGCAAGTTTAGAGAATATGGAAATATGTAGTTGTAGGACTTAATCTTTCAAAGCAAAAAACATAGAATGACTGAAAAAAGGTTTGTCATGATTTTCGGACACTTTCTAGTTCCCTAGAAAGTGCTCTTCCTTGTATTTTTTGTTTTTCCTTGCCTTCAGAGGGCCACTTTTGCATTCTTCCTAATAGTGTAGCACATGAAATGGCTTTTAATGGCCCTAATATGTGATTTGCTGAGCAGGTCAGGGTCTGACTAGTCTGTAGGAGTTCAGAGGATGTGTCATTGGGTGGACGATAAGATTGAGCCTGTCTCCCTTTCTCCCTCTTTTCTTTTCTTTTCTTTTCTTTTCTTTTCTTTTCTTTTCTTTTCTTTTCTTTTCTTTTCTTTTCTTCTCTTTTCTTTTCTTTTCCTACTTTGTTTCAGTGCATTTATTAACCTTTTATAGTAGACTCTTTGCTCTGTCTTTTAAACTCTACATATGTCGTGAAGCCGCATGCCCACATTTAACCAGTCCCTTGTATTTTTCGCGCTAGTAGTGGTCTAAATATACCATAAAGCATTGATGTTACATTGATTATTTGTGTTAGAGGTATGGGACTTATAGCTCTTTCTAGTCACTTTTGAGTTACATAATCTGTCAATAGAAGTATTGTATATATCCATATCTCAATCTAGACAAGTTTCTAACCTCAAACAAGAAAAACCTCAGTAAGGTGTGACTTACTAGGTAATCCTATGACCTAAATGACTAAGAACCTTTATTTTGAGAATGAAGGAACTTAAAAATATCTCAAATTACTCAAAGATTCTAATCTCCGCAGTCACTGACAAACGTTGCAGATGATAATGTGAGAATTAAAATTCATGTTATGTTTTTCTGTCTTTTATAAAGCAAGACCATGAGTACAATATTTCAAAATATTTTCCTTTATTTGTTTGCACCTTATTTCATAGGAATAACAGACAATAGATTTATCAACAAATATCTTTTCTTTCTTTTTTTTTTTTTAGCTGTACAACATTGAAACATATTAAACCAATAGAGATCTTTATTTCATGTTTTCTTCAATACTTTGTATAGTAGTTGTCTCAAATGACAGTGATAGTCTACTGGCATATACACTGTCACACAATTATCATTAAAAAAACTGCCATCCTATAGTCTCATTGTTAAGTCAACACATTTATGGGAACAGTAGCCACACTACAGTCTGTGCAAGTGCACACTGATATTATCCTCTCGTTCTCACTTAAGTTTTCTCTTATTCACATTTTTGCATGGACACCACAAAACAAGTGGAAATTATCTGAATTGCATGTATCCTGACTGTTGTTCACAATATCAACAGACATTTCATGCACCAGCACTGCTCTTAATGTAGCGGCTTCTGCTTGACGTTCTCTGTGTGGCCAGCAGCCATGACGGCTCTATAGGAACAGTTGCCTGGTCCAGCACTTTGTTCCTGTGCCACTGTTCCAGACAGTCCAGTGCCTCGGGATAGGTGTTCCTCTCAAACTTATTGGCAAACATGCTGTTCCTGTCGATGATCCATGGTAGGTCTCCTACTCCGTAGACACAGATGTCGCGTACATAATGTCCTGGAAAGGGATTTTTTTCCTTCAATTGTGAATTTCAGAGCTTTCATCATGCTGTGTGAGTTTGTCGGCAGGTTTGTGTGCTTGTGGGTGAGAAGATGTATGTATTTTATTGTTAGGTAAAACATGTACATCTACCTGTGTATGAATGTATTGTATTGTTAGATTAAAAAAAAAAATCTTTAACCTATTAAAGTTATCATGAGGCACTATTAAATGATGTCATCTATCTACTCAGCAGATTTTATGACACTGACATTTCCAAAATATCAAGTATTAGTAATGCACAGTTGAGCAAAATGAACAGAATTTAAGTTGTGTTGCAGTGGATAATCAATAAAATTGTATTTCTGTTTATGTATATTTACTTTAGTGTACCTTTGCAACCATTGTGTGTCTTTCTCTCTTGATCCCTCCACTTGATTGACCGGATTGCTCCTGCCCAACCTCCATCAATGTGGCTGCCTGGAGCATCTTCAAAAACATAACCAGACAAACTTAATCATGATCATGTGACCTAATTGAATTGTAAATATTTACTTAGCCCTGTTTGGGACTGTCTTAGCCTGCTTCTGAGGCAATCCTGCATGCTTCCCATCAAAGCGCGTCGAGAAGGCACTGTGTTACTTGTCTTTATTGGAAGTGAGGACATTCATCAGAGATGCATTTACCAAAACAACCAGTTAGTTCTCATCCTTAAAGCCATTTATCTTATAAAACTGGAAAACACTTCCATAAGTCTAATTTTTGTGCAGCTTGTACAATTAGGTTTTTTCAAATATTGCATCTTCTTTGCCATATTGAGGCTCATTATTGTCCACTGTGGCCAGAGAGCACAAACTGACCCTCCAACTATTGTTAGACACAGTTGTAGTTGTATTGAGTGATTTTTCTGCTGAAGACAGACCAACAAGCACATTGCAAAAACATTCATGAACAAGCCACGCAAAGTTGAGGTTAATATGTTAACTGAAATGTTTTTTAACAATGCATTTTGATTTTGAAGGAGAGAAATGAATTCCCACATCCAGACAAGCAGGTTAGTTTGATTCAATGCATTTGTAATTACAAGCAGTGCATAGTCACCTCCCTAAGCTGTTCTGAAGGAACCATCCAAATGCATACCATAAAAAAACAAGATCAACCTGATGAGATAAAATATACATTATCTTATCTACAGATACATTATTACAAAATAACTATTATCAGTGGCTATAATGACTGGTTTCTTGGTTTAGCCTTACTACCTACAGTCGTGACTTGATAATCCGACCCTTAACTATCAAAAAAACTTGCTGTCCAACAGGTGTTTAGGAAAAACGAACTGAACCCATTAAAACTAGCCTTAATATACCGACAGCCTTGGATTCCAACTCCGACATGACATTTTATGTCACATATAAGGATAACAGCGTACTATCTGACTTAACAATCTGACAGATTGGCTTTGTTCAGCCTGCAGGATTTAATGCTCAATTCGGATTTTTTTTATAAAGTCAGATTTTTTTGCAAGTTCGTTCACATTTCCAGTTAAATGCAACTTGTATGTGATCTGCTGTGTGAACTTCATACGACCCAAAAGTGTCCTGCCTGCACAGAAGAGGACACAACGACATCACACGCAGCGAGTGTGCTCAGAAGTAAACACAGGTGGTAACGGTGGAGTGTATCTTGCCCGCCACTCCTCTGCCGCCGCCGCCACCGATGGTGAAAACAGAACTGTTACTGCTATCCTAAACTGGCATCAGCAGCCCAGTACTGCCTGTGCGTTCCGGCCACTTCCACCTCAGGGGTGCGCTCCGATGGGGTGGAAGTGGCCAGAATGTGCACAAGTGCACCGGTCAATTAGGCGTGGAATCCAGCGTAGTGTTCTAACAATACCCTAGTTATCATAACAACTATAAACAATAAATATTAACAACAAATTACCCTTCAAGCATCAAGCCCTCCTTGTATCTCAACCTCCGTCTTGACAATCCGACAGCCTTGCTATCAACATAAAAGAAGGTTTTACACGTAGTGTTGCATTATCGAGTCACGATTGTATTTCATACCACATTTTCCTTATGTGCTAGAGCACATTTAAACATTTAATGCAACTTTAAACAGAAGTACAGTATATTAAAAAAAAGTCAAATGAAAATATGAATTAATGTGGCTTTTTAGATTATTTTTTTTATTATTATTATCAACATTATTATGCAAATATTAACAACTAGGTGTATTGAGAGAAACACTCGGTGGTGCTAATTCTTCAGTAGAGTGCAGTTACATCACTGCAAGAGTGTAAAACAAGATAAAATAAGTCAAAGAGGGCCAGTCTTTGTTGCACTTCAGTGCAGCAACTTTTTTACCTAAATGTAAAATATTTTTGTAATATTTATTTATTTTTGGTTTAAATGTCTGGCATTCCCACATCAAAGTAGATGAATGGAAATGTACGTAAATCACCGTATTCATGTTATGACTCGCTTTCAAGTAAATCTAAGAGTCCAGGCTCCATTCTTTCTAAATTGGTGGTTCTACTGTCAGCCAATTTCTCCATCTTTGATGTCAGCTAATTATTTTGCTCTTCAAAAATGTGTCACTTGAAAAGGAACCTAGCTCATGTCTTCCTCCATAATCTCTGATTGCTGTCCATCACATTTATCATGCAAAGTTGGCATTTTAAGCTGTGCTATAAAAGCACAGTCAATGAATGAGCCAGCATGTAAAGTTTAAGGATCACATGTGTTGTTTGATCTCATTCGACCTTGTTGCATTGATTTTTTTTTTTTGTCTCCTTTTGTTTAAACATCATAATCACACTAGTTAATAATTAATCTGAACAAGGGTTTATGCTGTAGAAAGTAGAATCAGGTTATGTCAGAAGTAGTATGTAGGTGTTGTGTTTTTGAGTTTACCTTTGATGTGATTTAGTGTCACCCAGTAGTGCTCGTCTGGGCTGAATGTGTCTTTGGACCACTCCAAGAAGTCACGTGCTATTGGACTTTCCAGAACAAAGTCTACAAAAGGCCTCGTCAGAGCAAAGTAGGCTGTTCCAAAATATACTTGCAGATTGTGTGGAGGAGGACCTTTCTTCAGTCCTGGCCCTTTTGGAGCCACATGTGACCCCACAATTTCCTTGTGCTGGAGTTGTGTTCTGTGGCTCATAGTCACTGGCTGTTTGACCCCAGGGGTCATGTTTCTGTCCCTCCACTCTTTGCTTTGCAAGTACTGTACCAGTTCCAGATTGCTTTTGCCAGGGAAATCTTGTCCACATAGATTCATCACCTTCTTCCAGCCTACTGTGGACTTTGCGAGGTCCTCCATGCAGTTCAAATCTGCTTGCAGGCGAGAAAACCCAGCATAAGTCACAGTCTCACTGCGACTGGAGAGGAAGATATTTTGAAAGCAGCTGACTAGCTTCCGTACGGCTGCTCGATACTGCCATGGTGCTTTGGTATCCACATGAATGCAGTAGACGTTTTGTGGCATGTAAATAGCTCGCAGTAGGCGCACAAAAAGCTCAAGCTCTTTGTGAACAGTCACAATGAAAGCTAAAGGGTAGTCCTCCTCTTCACGACTTAGAGGTCTTGTGATAAAGTGTAGATCTGTGGTCAAACTGGAACACTGCACACTGCTATTGAGAATATAGCTTTCCACCTGTTGACAGACATATTAACATTATTGCTGTTATAAAACAGGGCTCTCGTTCTCCATGTGTGCTCACATTTATGGGCTTTATCAGGTAATGAATCCTCTAAAGTACTTGTTCAGTTTGACTGATTGTTTTATTTTACTGTTTTACACATTTTTGCCACTACAGAATCTATTTTGTCTGGTCTCCACTCTTGTGGTGACCAGACTTATTTAGTTCTTTTAAAAAAAAAAAAAAAATTCAACTTGATGTTCTGTTTTTACTAGAGCAATTACATAAGTGTGTAAGTATTACTCTGCTAACACAGGTTCATTTGATCCAGAATTTTCTCTGCATTCCATTGCACAAACGTACATAACAAAAAAAAACATACCTGGCAGTCACGCCGGTTCCATTCTACTTCCTTCTCCTTGCCGAGCAGAAAAGCTTTACATTCAGAGGAGAAGGGTCTGCAACTTGGAGGTTGTAGGGGCTTTGTCTCAGCGGGCATCCTACTCCTCAAATATATAAATGAACTGACGATAACGCTCATCCCCAGGCACAACAGGAAGCTGCGTTTTTTCCGTTCAAACTGACGCATAATAGCCCTGTTTCTCTGTAGTCTGTCAGTATCACCACCACAGATGAAGCTCCTGCAATAGAGACATCCACTTTGGTTATTTGCAAAAGTGTCCTAAACCCCCTGAGGAATGTAAAATAGGGTTAAATATGTAGGTTGAGTCTAATTGATGAAGCCAGTTTTTAGAAGTTTAGTGTTCAAATCTAGTCTATTAATAACTCGTATCTGAGATGTGACACATTAACTGACTGCACATTATCTCTTTCTCAAATAGTTATCGTACTGTGGCATATAGTAGTTATAGCAAACTTTGTCAGGTCCCTTTTTCAAATCATAACGCAGTGACAAATTTCAGTTGAAGAGAGCTGTCCTTCTATTTTATATCACAACAAACCAATGAATAAAAATAGAGAAATAGAGATGAAATAGACAGAAAATTGGCAAAGCATGGATTACTTAAACAATTTCAACACAGCCATGAAATTCCCGTTTTAAAATACATAATATTAGGCAAGCGTTACCATGATTACATAGTTGTTTATTCCATTGTTTGATCAATAAAAAATGCCAGACTTACAATTTTGATAATAGGTTGAATTACTTATCAAGTTAAAAAATGGCCCATTTGCTATTTAAACTGTCTGGTCGACATAAGCTGAAGCATCTTGCAAACAAAACGAAAACAAATCTTGAGATAAAGATGTGGGTATTTGAGGATGGTATTTTCAGACAGAAGTTGCTTCTAGAGTAATTGATAGACTAAACATACCTAAAAGTTTAAACATTTTTTAGCAGTGCTGAAAGCGGTGAAGCAATAAAAAATCATGAAAGCCTTAGTTGAGACTCACTGAATGAACCTTCAGCAGATCGTCTGAAACCTAAGGAATTCATCAGGAGCTACATGTGCAAGGTACAGCAGATAGCATTCGGTAAACAAACAGCATTATGTTGACTAGAATAGTTCGGTGAAGGGCAGCACTGTGGGAGTAAGTGTGATACCTTGCAATGTATGTTGTTAGATTGTTTTTATTTAAAACGCAGTTTGTGTCATTTGGAACATATTTTGCTAAATATTTCTGTGGAACCTCCTAAGCTGCTCAGTAGAGAGACATTTGTCTGGACTTAAGAGCCGACTGACTTTGGATGGAGAACATTATATCACATACTTTTGATACTGAAGCCCCATATTAACATGTTCCACCGAAATAAGGCCTCTTTTTTGTTATTTTCTTGTACTTTCTTTCAAGATTTTTGGATGCTGCTGTTTACAATAATTCCCCAGGTCTGGGATAAATAAAATATATTCTATTGTATTTGACCACTTTTTATGAAAGGGATTTTCAAGGCACATGGACAATTTAATCATTTCACTCAAGCGATTACAATTTTATCGATTTTTTTGCATGTTTGTTTTGTACTGATGTTCATATTTATTGTTCTGTTCTATTGCTTGCTCTCCGTCTGCTATCCTGTTTTCCCCACCCCTCCTCATCCCCACTCTAATCCAACCGGTTGAGGCAGATGGCTGTCTTCCCTGAGCCTGGTTCTGCCGCGGGGTGGGAACCCAACAATCCAAAGGCTACTTTGGGTTGTTGGGTTCTCTTTTTACATTTGTAAAGTCTATTCCTTATATTGTTAAGCGCTGTGTGATAACATGTGTTGTAAACTGCGCTATACAAATAAAATTGAATTGAATTGAATTGAATCTCTTTTAAGGGTAGCATTTGTGTGGCAAACTCAACATTAAGTTTGCACAGTTCACCTTTGAAGTGTATAAAGTGTGATATTCAAATTGTGATATTCAAATTGTGATACACTTTTGAATGGTTAATGATTTCAACATATTGCAGGATGTAACAGGCATATAGTTGCTTTTAATTGAGCTGATGAGCTGGGTGTTTCTGTGTTGAGCAAACTAGGCTATGGGTAAAACAATAGGTTTTATGTCCCAGTGCTAGAGAGCAGAGAAGCTTTGGAGGTCTCTAAAGACTATTCTAAATCACATATCACATCTTCACTTTAGCCCCCCGATGGTAAATCCCAGTTGAGAGCAGCACCAACGATGCAGATATCCACAGGGGGGGCTGCCATGAAAATGTGCACATTTTTAATCTTCTGCCAAGATGCCCTAACTCGAGACACTGAAAAAAGCAGCCACTACATAGCATGAAAGAAAACGGATAAGAAATAGCTTCCTGCTTGTTTGCTCCTACTGTTTGTAGACAGAGATTTTTATTCTCAGTCTGTAACCTTTAGATCCATTGCTTAAGGTGATTCTTAACATTTGTTTTGGGATTACAACTGCTGTCATGTTTATGGTGTCTAGATCGCACATCTAAAGATCATATCAGTGTAAGACACACAAAAATGTAGATACAGTATGTAAGGACAGAATGCCAAAGACAGGATAAGTTTAGCCAGTTACCTTCGAGGCAGTTGAGTCTGTGGTCCCTATGATGAAGAAGTAAACCTTCAGAGTTATTAGAATACATCCAGAGTGCTGCGGTGAACAGAAGTAGTTTCCATTGGCGCCATTATCAGCAACAGCAGGAACAACAGCAGCAGCAGCGTCTGCTAATTTAGAGCTAAATTTGGTTGTTGTCTTGTTATATCCTGGCTGGGAGGCTTCGTTCTCTGAGCTTGAGACCCCGTCTGGGTGAGGCACAGTGTTTTGCGAATGTGTGTGTGTGTTTTGTTTCTAGTTGTGCTCATTCCTGATTAAGTTGCTCCCCCCACACCCCCAGGAGACAAGGTCCGTCCCTGCCTGGTTACCAGCAGTAACACCCAATCACACACCTGACACACACAAGAACATGCTCGCACATCCCCCCTCCCACCACCCCCCCACACGCACACACTCACACTCACACGTCTTTCTTGAGGTTTTTCTACTCACCGGTGTGTGGCATCTGTTTGTTTTTTGTCCTCTTGCTTTCCATTACTTTTCCTTAAACCCCTTTACGTCTAGTTCCTTCATTTGTCTTTTCAATATTCTAAATTTAGTCTGCCAAGTTAGTACTGAATTATCTGCAGTGTCTCTTCACTGAGCACATCTCTGTGTCTTGTTCACCTGCTTGTTGCCTTTCAAGTAAAACAAGATTTTTTTTTAAATGTAAAGCAGGATTCTTGTTTCCTGACTTCATGGTATAGTGCTCAGCTCACTGGTGAGCTGTGTCATTTCTAGTAATAGCAACAGCAGAGTGACTGACTTCAGAGCAGCACCCACAGAGTTTGTTTGCTGCTTGGTCAGCTTCTGAGATTATCCCTCTTGTGTTGAACAGAGCACATGGCCTGAGTTCAAACCCACTGAGCCCGCATTACGAACACACAATAGATCCCCTGCTGGTTACTCAGGGGTTTAATATTTGTGTTTGTATATGGGTGGGTTTTCTTTCTTTTTTTTTTCTTTTTTTTTTTTAAATAAAGCAGTCACAATACTTATGTTGTTTTAGTAATACACATAATTATGCGTAAAGACTTTTTTCATCTTTAATAGGTTAGACTCACTACAATGAGGCTTTGGTTATTGGCTAGGCTTTAAAACATTTTATAAACTATTGTGGATAAAGCAAATGTTGGTACTACTAGCAATATTTATAGAGAAATCAGTTCATCAAAAATGATGAATTATCCGTCAAAATTTTATTAGGTCTGCAACAAACGAGTAAATATTTGATGAAGTCTGACAAAATCTCCTCTTCTAATGAATTCTGACTGAGCGCTCAGAGTGGAAAACTACAGCATCCTTAGGCTTGTGTGTATCAGTGTGTATGTTTTGTCTGACTGGATTTGCCTTTTTCCCTGTGCTCCACTGTATTTAGATGGCTTTCCCCTCTGAGTACATGAAATGCAGCCTGCATGCAAATATAGTGAAAAGGGATGTGGCAAAGAAATGGCTTGAATGCTGATCTTTCATAATTGTGTTCATCTCCTTGTGTTTGTATTTCACATTCACATATATTCACAGAGCAGAGATATGCAGTTGCATATGAAAATAACTTGACTTATTTTACTATTTGCTTTTTCAGCCTAGCTAATTCTTGCCACAAATACCTCATGAACAATTTTAGAGGTTTTCATCCAGCAGAATAAACAAACAATTGTTTTGCAAGACAAAGCAGGACTATATCTACTTCCCTGTTGTGCACCTGAACTTGTAAAGTTGAACTTCTACCTGAGCTGGTAAACACAAAGATCTTTGACCTTTTCAGACTTGTGTCTTCAAACTAGCCTAACATTCAAATTGTGAAATTTACATCTCAAGGTATAGGTGAGGAAAAATCCATGGGGCACATTCAGTGTCCTTTGAAGTCACATATTTTAAGAAGTGTAAGGTTTAACCTCACCACAAAAATACAGCAGCTTGGATTTTAGGATGTTAATGCACTTGATGTAGTTAACTAATTAATTATTTAACACTGAAATATTGCATTAAATCTGTTGAAATCAGCAGTGTAAAGTTGTACAGAATCAGTGTAAATCACTATATAACAGCAAAACATGTACCCCAAATTACAGGACGTCAAATTGATGTTCATCTAAATCTGCTTTGTTCTGCTCTTGATCTACTGGTACTCAAGAAAAATTCTTAACTCTTATTCATTACAAGCTTCAATATCTGCACAATCAGTATTAATTTTTGTAAACATTTATCAATTAGTCACATAATTACAATAACATTAGTTAAATGGTAAATCAACATAAATAACAGTTAGTAAACTGACGTTTCAAGGCAGAATATGAACTGTCTTTGCATTTGTTGGAAAAGTTTTTTCTGTATTAGTCAGTCAGTGTGTCTTACCTGGTATATTATCTTTGTTTCAGTGTGGGGATCCGTTTAAAGATGAAGATATTGTGGTGCTCAATGGCACTAAAGAGGAAGTGGAAAAGCTAAAGGACAGGATGGATGAGAGGCGGGCCAAAGCCAAAACTAAGGTGGGTCTTACTTTGAACCAATTTATGATTTCAAATAGGCTACATATAAATTATCTTACCGGACTCTTGAGCTTGATTTGGTGTCTGTCAGCTTTAAAATATTTTTCTTCACTACAATTAAATGCTTAAAAACATGATTCATCCAGTCAAGCTGTTTGTAGCTAAGCTTGATTTTCTTCTGTACATTGCCTTTCCCTTTTTAGAAAACAAAGAAGAGCAAAGCAGCTGAAACCGTGTCCACTCCATCAGAAACAAAAGGTTTGTGTAAAGCCTAAGTAAGGTATTATATTTAAGACAAATGTGTGGCATTTACATAAGCAAAACTATGCAACTTGCAAAACACCAGATTAGGTATTCCTTCATTTGGATAATGTTTTGAAAGTGCAGCAGTCAGGTTGTTTGGACCTTTGACTCGCATTAAGTCTCTAGGTCTAGTCACTAATGATACACAAGGTGTAAGAACCCCAGCGTGATTTGTGCCGGCACCAGACCAGAAAACCCTTGAGAGTTTTAATCTGCTCAAAATAAGTGAAATTAAAATAAATATAATTAGATTACAGCATTAGAGTTATTATTTAATAGTTGCATCTCATACATATCTTCTGGTAAGCCACCTGGATCCTGACGCATCGCATCTCATGACCAATTGCTGGTAGATTAGTCGAAACAATAGTCATACTTTAAAATTGTTTCAGTAGCTTTTTGTGGTTTTACAGTCATTGTCAGTCAGACATGATTTCCTAAATTGGTTTTGTAATGGTTTACAGACCCACAGTGTCTATTTGTAAAGTACCTCATGCATATAACAACCTGATTTTGGTGGGCTTTTTGGGGAATCATAACTTCTTTTAAGAGAAAAACACAAATATTTAGTGGAATCGTTATGGATTAGGTCTTCATTATCTGTCCTATTATTTATGATTCCCAGAGTTGTGAACACATGTATTACAAATCCCAGTTTTTATTTATTCATAAATGAGCAAAGAAATGCTAAAGTAGTGATAATAGAGCAGGTACTGTACCTTAACGTCGGCCCTGTGTTTATGAATTTTCAGAGGCTTCCAGTGTTGTGTGTCCTCAGAGACCGTTGGTGTGGTTTCCTGTTTAGTTCTCCTGTACAGGACTGGATTCTAACCTTACAAATGAACAGGATGTTGGCTAAGAAACACCTGATGTTTATTTGACTTAAACCTGAAAACTTTGCACCGAAACAACAAAAATGTGCTCTTTCCTCCTCCTGCCTGTATGAAAGTTCTTTGTGATTATGAAAGCAGGTTATGTTTTTTTTTTGTTTTTTTTTAAGTATTGGGCTTAAACACTAGAAAACGGACAAGTTTTGGTTTAAGGCCACAACCTCTCCTGCTCTCTATGTCCACAATCTTCATGCAATATATACTGGTGACGGCTGGAGTAGATTCTTACAATTTCTTTGTAATGTTTACAAGTTCATAACAAATGTATCAGTCTAAATCAGTGTAGCAGTCATCTTTTAGCTGTACCCCCTTATAGTTTTAGAAGGTCGTGTTGGGGCTGGAGCCTGTCTCAGAACACAGGGCACACTCTAGACTGTTCACCAGTTGCACTGAATGACATGATCTGTCTTGTCTGATTCTCCTGTCTCCCACAGAAGACACAGAGTCTCCACCTGTGGATGCGACTGGAACGAGCTCACTACAGAATGGTGGTGAAAGCAGCCAGTCAGGTAGATAACCACACTTTGCTCTCATAAATACAAACCCAGCCACTGTTCAGAAGACAGCAGAATTCATGTAAAAAATGTTCCACCTTTAAACAGCAATGTTTCCGAAAGAGAACTGTTATATATAACACTGGTCTACACCCATTTTGTTGTCAAAGTTTTTTGAGCTGATTTTGGACAGTTGCAATGTGCTGAATCCAAATATTACATTGGTTTTGCTCAATGAGGTCAACATTTTGATTTGTCGCCACATGCACTTTTTAAAAAATATATTTTATGTACATGTGCGGGTATCTATGCTTTGCATCATACAAAATTCTTTTTCTAGTTCCTGAAATGAACAAATTCTGAAACCTTAACAAGTTGATACTATAAATATTTGCAGGTGAATTAAATTTAGATAGAAAGTTTACTCCCTGGTTTATGAACCTATGAACTTGTGAACTTGTATTTATCTTTACAAATGTTTACGCTCATCAACTTCTGGATCATTTAGCTTAAGAAAAGGATTAGAAAATGATTTTTTTCCTCTGAAATCCGATTGCATATGAGACATACTAAAATAAACCAATCACTAATGTCAGAAAATGTAATCGATTTAGTGGCAAAATCTTTTCTTTTTTTTTTAAATGGAGTTGGTATAAAAACCTGACCTGATACATAAAAGCAGATTCAGCATTGCAAAAATGACCTAAATCAGTTAATAAATCCTAGACACCTTCAAAAAAACATTTTTGTAACCCAGTGTAATCAGCGAGACATCAGGAAGTATCTAAAGTTTTAACAGCCAGGCGATTGTCCAAAGCTGGAAACAACCTCAAGAGTCTCAATTTAAAATTGAAACACCAGGTTCAGTGTTATGATAAAGGAAAAGTACATTTACTAAGTAGAGTGGTTTTGTTACTTACAGATCTTATAGAAACATTTCCATCCATCCATCCATCCATCCATGTATCCATTATCTATACACCGCTTAATCCTCACGAGGGCCGTGGGGGGGCTGGGGGGCTGGAGTCTATCCCAGCTGATTTAGGGCGAAGGCAGGGGACACCCTGGACAGGTCACCAGTCTATCAGAAATATTTCCAGTTGAATGTAATTTTAGATCCCTTTCAAATGCCGAAGCTCTCTCAATTGAGGAAGGCCATCTGAGGCTCACATCGTTTGTTACCTCTGTGTCCATTGTATTTCCTCTTTCGTTTCTACTTCCAGTCACTCTGGTTGTGAATTTCAGAATTAAATCAAATATTCACAGACCTGGTGTCAGACAGAACTTCACATAAAAGCAAGGGTCATAGGAAACCAATCTAAATGTCAGTCATGTCATTATTCCTCATGCATTCAAGGTTTACTTCATAATAATTAACTATCGCAAAAAGCTTGTCTTATGCACTTTAAACTGCAGTAAAGCATCCTTAGCTATGTATAAAAAGAAACAAAATCTGAAAAACTCTTCTTTTTTTTTTAAACAGGTTGGTTTTGAATACTGTTTTTGCAGTTAATATAAACTCAAATGCTCTTTTAGGCTCTTTGTCTCTTGACATCATATTAAGCGCTATTTTAGTTACTGAAATAACTCTAGTTACAATACAGTGTCTGTACATCACAGAGGTAAAGTAGACTGTATTAGTGCATTAACAAACTTTTAAGATGAAAGAAAGATAAATGCTTATTGAGAAAATTCTCCTCCTTTCTGTCGTATTTCCCTTGTTTTTACAAATGCTTTCTCTTCTTTTGTCTGGCTTTGTCCTCTTCTTCATCCTGCTATGTCACCGGTCTTTTTTTCACCCAGCTGTGGCTGGACCCTCTGGATCCTCCGGTTCCTCTAAAGCCACCAAGTCTTCCACAACATCTGCCACCAAGAGGTCGATCCAGGATATGAAGGAGAAGTCCGAGGCTTTTAAATCCCTGTTTACCACCCACAGCTCTGCCAAGCGCACTAAAGACCAGACATCCAACTGGGTCACCCACACCCCTTATCACTTCTAGTAACTAATGCTCAGAGCAGAGGCCACCAATTCAAGATTACTTTAGAAATTGCAACCCATTTAAAGACTCATTACTCTTTAGAAATCTAATCTCTCTCTCTCTCTCTCTCTCTCTCTCTCACATGCACACACACACCTACACACACACACACACACACACACACACACACAGACCCACATGAGCTCTGATAATGTCACCAATGCGTGGACTCATTCCCAACTTGACTCTTTAGTCCCCAGTAGCTTAGTGTTTACATGTTGTGAACATTTTGTTAACAGCTCCCCAAGCTGTTCATACCATTTGTTTTGTTGACTAATTCCTCCCCCATGTATTCACCCACAGCTCTGCATTCTCCCTCAAAGGTGCTTTGAGAATTAATGCATGGGTGACTTTATTAACTCTGTCACTCTGCTGTCTCCTAGTGGACGGAGTGCAGCTTTTTAATGACATCTCAACATGGCATGTGGCCTGTGAATGAACACTTAAGCTACATCTTCTTTCCTTCTAAGCTGGTAGTATGTGCTGGACTGTCATTTATATTTTATATTATTAGGTTTTGCAGAGAATTGTTCTTATTTTGTGTTGGTTATTTTATTTTCCCTCAAAAGTGGGTTGGTGGGGGAGGAACTGAGCTTAGCAAAGATCATATATTAATCTGATCTATTTATTCAAGTTTCTGATGTGCAGAAATATAGCCCACACACATCAAAAGACAAACTGTAGCTTTACTAAGAAGGAGTTCGAAGCTGGAAAATACACATTTTGCTTCAGTCTTCAGCATCACAAATGTCAGCATTTTCTTTTTTTTCCAAAGCCTTTGTCTAAGTGTTTGGCCTTTGTGGATGATTTCTGATGTGAAAACTAACACAGGATGTTACACTGGTCTCCAGTTATACTCATATTGAAACTGAACCACTCTTCTTGAGAAAGTGTTTTAAAAGGAGATTAAAAACATTTTGCTTTATCCAGTTTGCAATCCAGTCATTTATTATTGTCTCTCTTTTTTTGCACGTAACATGCAGCTGTCATGACAAGTTTCCATTCAATTAAATTAAGCTGTTTGATGTTAATTTCTCACTTTGTGTTATACAAATTATATTCCAAGCACAATGCACTAGTTGCTACTATTTTGTCTCTAATCTGTAGTATTATCATCGATTACACAGTGCTGCTAAGCGCAAGAACGTGCAGTAACTACCTGAGATGACAAAAACATCAACCCCCTGCTGTGCCCTTCAAGGGAAAATTCACACCGTAAACAAGCTATAAAAAGCTCCTGTTGCGTAGCTTGCATGTCTTTTCAGAAGGTGTGAATGTGTTCTGTGTGATTGAAAATGTTCAGATCTTTTTGCTTAAATAAAAGATACAATAAAACACAAAAAATTCCCAATGGCGTCAAGATGCTCCAGTGAATGCTTTTTGGATGTTTAACTTGGTCTGTGCAGAATGAGTTCTGACTAAAAGGCACTTTTTTACATTCATCAGCTGAAGATGGAAAGTTTCCCTGTGCTCACCTGTACAATTTCAGTTAAACACAGATACATATAAGCACGATTTTACCACATCACATGGAAGCAGTCTTGTTCCGTTCTGCAACCTCCACAAATGTGATGTGAAAACTTGAAGCCTGTAGTGCACACACTGAGGACACACTTAAGAGAACATAAAACGTGGAAAACATGCAGTATTTGCATATACATAAATTCTGGATTATTCAATGTCAGAGAGGGTGAGTATGTAATGATGTAATTTAACTTTTAAATCTATTCATCCACCCATTATCTATACTTAATCCTCACTGGGGTCGCGGGGGGCTGGAGTCTATCCCAGCTGACTTGGGGTGATGAAAGGGGACACCCTGGACAGGTCACCAGTCTATCACAGGGCTACGCTGAGAGACAGACAACTTATGATTCCAAAACAAAAACAAACAACTTAGGGCAGTAAATGGTTCCGTGTGATTATTTTTAAGCGTATTACTATGACTGATGCATTCATGTTTAAGCAGCACTTTGTACGTGTATTGTTGGGTTGTTTATTCTCTCCTGTAACATGTACAAGTGCATCACATATGCGTCTGTTCATTTTGCGTAAAAATGCCAATCTGAAATGTAACAAGTATATATAGCTGTGAAAAAGTACAGTATTTCTCTCTGATGTTGTAAAGTAGAAGTACTTGCCATTAATAAAAAAAATAATTCACTTTCGTTAAACTGCCGCATAGTGATTGAGTAAACATCCTTAATTTCCATTCCTCCAATGAATAGATCAGTACGAAAATTTTAATTTCAACCAGGTAAGATCAACTGGACCCCAAGTGATGTTTATCCTTTCTCGGTCCAGCTCTCAGTGGTAATGTGAGGATGTATCCAAAAGGGGGCAGCAGAGGCGTCCTTATCGCCGACTGGGATTCTAGAAATAAGGCTGCAGTAAAAAAAAATAAATAAATAAATAAAAAGAATAAAAAGAACACAGAAAGGGGTGTCTGCCTGCTTCCCATTAAATGTAACTTATACCATAAATAATCCAATTATTGTGGCTAAAAATTGAAATAAACATCGTCGTCTTGTCTTGCGTTTTGCTGTTACGTCTTTGCGCACGCGTTTGAACCAACATCTGCTGCTTCACAAAGAATCAGTGCATCAATAGCAGGAACCACAAAAGCACACTTTTTCACTAACCTCTTGTTTTTTTGTCATTGAAAAATCGCATTGTCTTTGCAAAACGGCAAAAATACATAACTGTCAGTAGCGGTTTTCTTTTTAAGAGCCTTATTGACTGTGTGTTGCCGCATAATATTGGGTAAATAGATATTTACCTCCGACAGCATGAGGAAGCAACTATGAGATTTGCTGTTGTTGGATGCTTCTTTAAAAATGTTTATCTCAACGGTTTCACTCTAAAGTAAATGCTAATTTGTAAGACTTTGTAAAATTTCTTTGAAAAAAATTAACCAAACAACGCAAATGTTTGTGATTCAAACACATTTCGGGGATTTCCCCCCACATCCAACTATTATTTCTTCGTCAAAAACACAAAACGGTACATACAGCTGGTCTTTTGCAATTAGGGCCGAAAGGCTTCACATGTTTTGGAATTAAATGCATCTTTTCATAACTATAAAAGCATCAGTGTCAGACGTATCTGTTGTTGAACTGATTCCTATTGTTTAAAATCGCATTGTTTGATGAGGCTTCTGTTTTATGGCAGGTGTCGGCCTGCAGATCAGAAAGGTGTACGATTATTTTCTCAGAACAAGATATGTAAGCTACATTCTCAACCACATAGCAAAGACACTTTGATCTGTTCATTAGTTTAAGATAAAGATTTGAGGAGATCAGATAACAGGAGCCATTTTAGGCCTTAAAAAGCTCCAGTGGCTTTTGAAAGCAGATTCTTTTGGTCAGCCTGAGGCGGTGAGGCTTTGGGGGTGGAATTACCTCATCTTAAAATTTCCCCACGTCTTTTTTTTCACCTTTTCTTAAACTTTAGCCTCGTTGACACTGTTTCTTTTTTTCTTTTTTTTTCTTTTTTTTTTCTTTATTCAACAGTTGCAGGTAATTATGAGATTAGGTTTAATCTCGATTATAGATTTAATCCTATGAGTCAAATATTAAACATACAATATTTCAAAATGTGTTTTTTTTTCACTCATTCATGCCCTCATTTTCTCCCCTTAAGCAATTTAACGTGCTTGTTGCTTTTTATAGTTCGAAATAAATGTGTTTTTTCAAGGAGCTGCGTGAATTGTTTTCATTTGTCCCACTCAGGTGTATTACACCGGATGGCGCATGCGCACTGCACGAGCATCAGGTGAAGTCAGCTACGTAAAAGTCTCATGGTTTCACTCATTCGCTGCCTCTCAGCGGGATTGGTGCGACCGGAGCCTTGCAGATGTCTGTGCTGGAGAGGATAGACTGGAGGGTGAGTTTACTCGTGTGTTTTCTCATCTTACAGCTGATTTAACTGAACCAAAAACCCTGCTTCATGTTTATCGCTTTTGCTGCTGAGCCTATATTTGTTTTATTACTTTTCCACCGTAATCACCTGTTTGTAATCGCGCTGCGCCGTGTGCGCTTTTGAAATAACCCGTGATTAATGTCAAGGAGGCCAAGGCTTTATTCTCTCAGAAAACTTCCAGCAATTTGGTTTGAGGCAACTAGATTTACAAACCGTGATGCTGTTTACGGTCGAAACTGAAATAGACGTTGAAATGACTTGGCTTTCTTTATTACAATAGGCATGTATTTGTTTTTTTCACTTTCTTTTATGATTCCTATAAACAGTAGGATTTAATTTAATGTGTTTAAAATTAGAAGAAATGTAGGAGAAAGCACTGACTACCCACTGATTGATGCAAACATATATAATATACATTTGCATTACATTATATAGTTAATTATCAGTACATGTCTGTAACCTGGATAAAACTGGGATGTTTATTGGAGCTGTGTGGTGTTTGTTGGTCTGTAATAAAAAGCAAATAGAGTTCAAAATAAGCTCATAATTGTTGAGCTCTATCTTTTGTTTTTGCAGTCTGGGCTCCACGTTCAGGGCAGAGCCAGCTGATAAATCACTAAGCAGAACTCGCCCACTGACTTGTGTGGCTTTTTTTTTTAATTTGTCCGGGCACTGATCCATTTAATCTTTACACCTGACATCAGTTGTCACAGGAGCCGACTGTCATTAAAATGACAAGCTGGGCATCAGGATTGTTGAAGACATTACCGTCTGACCAAGCGTGACTAACTTTCTTTAGGCCTGCCTGATCTGTGCCTGTTCCAACGTAGAACAACGTTTAATCAGCGCGTGGTGCACTTCTGCTTGGCATCACAACAAGCCAAGGACCAACACGCGAAAAAAAAAAAGAGAGATAATCCTCTGTTGCCCACGTCCTGTTGTTTCCATGCACAGCTTGGGTGGACGGACGGACGCCACAGGCTGTTCTCCTGAGAGACATCAGTCTGTCCAGTACGCTCTCAAATTCAAATCTGACATTTATTTAATATAAAACCAAGCAGTAAAGTAACAACAATTTCCCTTAGGTACTCTACCAAAGGGATCAATAAAGTTATATTTAATCTAATCTAACTCCAAAAACAGCCCAGTGATGATCGAGGAAGGGTGTATTTTCTTGAGCTAAACGTGAAACTTGCAAGCATCGAAATAAAATAGGCCAATTTATCAAACCTGGGAGATTAAACAAAGGAATCAAAAATAATGTGTGTGGTGTTTTGGGGTTTAGATGAATATAAAACCTTCAAAGTAGCCTTGTTTTGGACTAAATTGAAAATGAAGTTGAGAAAGGGCTGTTTTGTTGAGATCCTTTGAGCTTTGGAGATTTTTGAGAGAATGATGCTGCTAAGCCCCCGGGCTTATTGCGGTTTGAAACGAGCTCTTAACCACCACTGTGAAAAGACAACATTAAAATGTCATAGGCCTTTTTCAATCCCTATTATTCTATTGAGGCATTCAAACCGGAGACATGCATTATGTTGATTTTAAAAAAACAAAAAAGATTTTAAGATTAAAAAATCTAAACATAGCTAAACAAAAATAAAACAAAAGAAAAACATCAAATAAAGTCAGTTTGAGTTAGTAAGAATAATAAGCAAAAAGATTTAGTTAGGAGACACAGGTAAGGGACGTACAGTAAACACACTATTAATCTTCCATATTGTAAATACATATACTACCAATATAAATAATAACAACACAACAATAACAACAACAACAATAATGATAATAGTAATAATAACAATAATAACAACAACAATGCAAAGCAATTATTAAAATAGATATAAATAAATATTATAAACAATACCAAATAAAGGTAAAATGTTCATTATTACCAGATCTTGACATCAGTAACAAATTAATAGTCTAGGTTTTATTAACCTACTGTTAAAATGCATGAAATATAAAGGCTTTTATTTATAATAATGAAGCTTTCTTCCCCTCTAATTGCCCAGAACATTACTAAAATTATAGATCAGCTCGAACCGAGCAATGTGATTGGCCGAGAGGCATTAAACTGAGCGTCAAAGCTCTCCGTAACCTATAGCAACCTGTCAATGCAACAATATCAAACCACATTGTGTTGATTCTGACACAAACTATGCCAACTCCTATGAAATTATAGGCTACACAAGATCAGGCAAAGTATTGTTTTTGTATTTGGTGTCACGGGTTAGTCCGCAAGAAGACAATATTGATAAATGGAATTAATTTTAATAATTCTACAATGATCACCATAAATCTCACTGTACATAAAATACAGCCTAATCCCGAAACAGAACAGTGTCCGAGGAAATGAAAGGCGCTGCGGTTGAGCCGCCCATGGGACTGGAGGAGATAAAAACAAACACAGTAAAACAAATTAGTGGGTGGTGAAAGACTTCACTCACTGTAAGACACGAAAAGTGCAGCTACAGTAAAGTTCATGGGATTTAATGTGTCACACCGCACACATAAAGACGCCGCGGAGACGGACCGAACTCTGATTGGTCCAGCGCCCCGCCAATCAGCAATATTTTCACGTTCTTCACTCGCTGACGTCACAGGGCCGGGGTGCCGCCCCCTGCGCGCGGCTGTGCGGCTCAAGCAGATTGTGTAGTTTGAACCAATAAGACTGAACATCGCAGTTTTGTCCATCAGAGGGAGTCAAGTTTCTTATACTCCGGTTTCGCCCATTTTCACAACAGAGCTCCACTGACCGGAGAGGGGGAAATATTGCTTGACAACGATTATTTTTCTCCCATCGTGCCTGTGGAAACTCATATCTGCGGTCGGATAGTCAGCGTGTGGGTCAGTTCGCCCTTCAGCCGTCAACCCGCAACTTTGCCTCTTCGCTGCAGCTGAAGAACAAGCGGGTTCATGATCACCAGGAAGCTCCTGTTTTTTGGGGATTAACTCGCGATACACATATATATATATACACATATATTTTGTGTCTTTTTCTCTTGTCTTTGCTTTCTTGCAACGGAGAGACTTTTCTCGGTCAAAATGTTGTGGAAATTAGCCGACAACGTGAAATATGAAGATGACTGTGAGGTGAGTTTCGATAGAGAAAAGCTGCAGAAAGTGGCATCGACTTAAAAAAAAAGTTTTTGTGGTTTGATTTATTTATTTATTTATTTTTAAATCTTATGCTAAGACCAGTGATGAAATAAGTGGCGATAAAAGGAAAACCAGGGGACAAACTGCTGCTGCAAAAAGTACACATTTTGAAAAAAAAAAAAGAAAAGTTCAAAGTTGAGTGACGTCTACAACTTTAATTTAAAAAAAAAAAAAAGTTTTTAAAAAATAGTCTAATTGCAATTTCCTGAAATGACAGTAATAATAACAACATCAACAAAAATAGCTTAATAATAAAGGCCATGTTTAAATATACGTCCTTTCCCCCAAAATAGCATCATGAATTATTATTTGGGTCATTGTTAAGAAGTGAGAACATGTAATATTTTTAGTATTCACAAACCATAATGTTGAACAAAATAAAAACCCTAAAACTAAATTAACTGTAAAACGGTTTTCCTCTAATGCATCATTTTCAGTGCACGTCCTGCCAGAGAATACCTGACACTCAGCTCCCCTGAGTGACAAATGTCACTGCCATCTGCCATCTTGTTGGCATCTCTCTCAGCTGCCTTGTCTCTTCCGTCCCCCAGGAAAGGCACGATGGAAACAGCAACGGGAACCCCCGGCTGCCTCACCTGCCGGCGGTCAGTCAGCACCTCTACAGCCCGTCTCCCTCCCTGTCACACTCGGCCAGTTCGGACTTCCAGCCCCCGTACTTTCCGCCTCCCTACCAGCCCATCTCCTACCCGCAGTCCAGCGACCCCTACTCTCACCTCGGCGACCCCTTCAACATCAACTCCATACACCAGTCGCCGTCGTCGAACCAGCAGCAGCCGTGGCCCGGCCGGCAGGGCCAGGAGGGACTCGGCGCCCACGGGAGGAGCGGGCTGGCGAGTCAGATCCTGGGCCTGGAGGGAGGCTCGTCTGGGGTGAGGAGGGAAGGGTTCCGCCGGCCGGAGCTCCTGCCGCCCCACACGCACAGCCTCGAGTCGTCGGTTCTTAGTGATAACATGGGGATGCACGACATGGGCCACGGACTGGAGGACGTTCAAGTGAGTGGGTTTGATTGATATAATCGTCTGAAATTACGCCTTAGAGGCAAAGGTGTGTCGAAAGTCACGAAGTCACTGTGTGTGTGTGTGTGTGTGTGTGTGTGTGTGTGTGTGTGAGAGAGAGAGAGAGAGAATACGAGAGGAAGTGAATTGTACAATGCAAATACCATTTTTATACAATTTTCCAAAACAAACAAACAAAAAATAAAAATCAGCAGTCATGCAATTTGATGAGTCTACTAAATATCATAGCGGGACATCATAATATAGAAGATTAGAAATAACTAAAGGTCACTAGGTCAATAAATGATGCAACTGGAAATGCAGTTCCATCCAACTGCATTTTCTATATATATATGTGTGTGTGTGTGTGTGTGTGTGTCCTACATTGCACAATTAATTTAGGTTTGCTTCAATTATTTTAGTGAGTATGTTTGCTTAATGCTACTTTTTTCTTCTTTTTTATCAGCATGTAGATGACCACAGTATTATTATGGCAGATCAGACAGTCATCAAAAAAGGTGAGTTTTGCCTTGCTGCTTACGACTAACTTTACTATTTGAAAAGAACAAAACAAAAAGAAATTAAAAAAAAAAAAAAAGAACTGCACGTCTGTTGGAAAATGCTGCCTGGGGTACATGTGCAGTAATTACTGACAAGGGTTGGAAATTTACCATAAGGATGGTAGTTTTTCACTCTCTACATACTTCGAAATGTCATACTTCTATAATGGCATGTCAGGGCACTCAGTGTGAGAGTTACAGCAAAGGAGGAGTCTTCTGTTTGTACTCACACTGCATACACTCATAATCCTCATAGCCATGAGATGCACTTATCTAAGCTCGGCGTGATCCTCAGCCCATTCTGTCGGTGAAGGTGCTTGAATGGATGCCCAGTGGGAAAGAACTGATCCCTTTCAAATTCGGCAGGCTCTAGCTGACATGACACGAAAATTGAGCAATCTCACAACCTCAGTGTTGATTGTGAGAGAAGAGGAAAGCTTTGGATCATCTTTAGGCTGGTTAAGCTCGCAATTGCAGCTCTTTTCTGTTCACGTTAAAAGGAAATTATGAGTTGATTTTTCAAGCTGTGTTTGGCTCTGCAAAACCAGCTTTTGGTGGGGTGTGGCATTAGGCTTGCATGTGAAGGGCAGTTTAGTAATTTGTTGAGACATGACCTGTTTTGAGGGAGAAACTTATTCGTGCTGTTTTGTCATCAGGGCTTCATTAAACAGACTTTAAGTGCCAGATTAGCTTGAGCAACGATATGTTACTGCTTAGCTTTGCACATTTATTTGAACCATAGATAGATAGTTAAGTAGATACATAGATGGAAATGTTTTAAAATACTGTGCAGTGCTGAATGAGTTAAAGATAGGTTTAAGTGTAGACTTCATGCATTAGCTTCTCATCGACATGCCTGTTAAACAACGTCGGCCACCATCTTGATTATAAAGATGTGGTTAATTCGATGACATTTTACAGTTAATACAATGTTGTTTTTTGAAAGCGTGCTAGCAAAAAAAAAAGTTGGACGCTGCTACGATGTATAATTACAAGCAAAAAAACAAAAAGAAGAAGCCACTCGCACAGCACAATAAACCAACCAGTCTGCATTTGTTACGGAAATCAGCGATGGCTCATTATATTGTTCCCATGCTCAAGGGCACGCTATGGGCGATCTAGGTTTTCCACTTGTAAACAATGGCTTGTCATTCCCAGCCATGTGCCCCAGAGGAGAAATAAAGCAC
Source organism: Stegastes partitus (assembly GCF_000690725.1). Classification (NCBI taxonomy): domain Eukaryota; kingdom Metazoa; phylum Chordata; class Actinopteri; family Pomacentridae; genus Stegastes; species Stegastes partitus. The sequence continues at coordinate 523,850 of NW_007577882.1, forward strand.
TCATGTGACTCTGTGATTTCTGTCTCAGTATTAGGACTACGAGGTGGCAGGAACCTTGATCGCTTACAGAGGACTTATTATCAGGGGGGCATTCTTGCGGGTGAGGATGAAGATAGCTATGTTTTGTATTGTAGTGTGCTGTACTGTTTTGTTTGTCTGATGATTGTCAGTGCTTTTGTGGTGGCGTAAGAAAAAAAAAAAAACATCTGTGCTCTAAATTTCATCAAATCTTTGGTGCATCTACAATCAATCCACATTGTCGACATCACCCGGAGTCTGTGAGACCAAGTAATTTACAGTGTTGAGGTGTATCTGTGGCTAAGAGGAGGGCCAGTCTGTATGTGCGTACCTGTTTGTGGATGGTGTTTGGCATGAGGACATCGTAGCTGTTTACCCATCAGGCATCCAGTGTGTCAAAAACCACATAATATGTAAAGGTCTCAGTAGTCGTTTCTTGTATACTTTCGTCCAGCAGACACTGGTTTCCTCAGTCGTGCAGAGCTGCACTGTGTCTTGTGATGATGTACAAGAAAACACAGATTCCCTGTTGCGCAGGAAGGATTAGGAAGATTAGAACTTATGCACAAACACAGAAAAAAAGTGCACATATAAACAAATGCTATTGCCCAACCACAATCAGTTTGTTTTTTCTTTTGCACTGACTTGCTTTGGAGCTTTATTATAATTTTTTCCCCCCCTCACTCTCCAGGTCCTGTCACTCTACCCAAAGGCAACGCACTTGGTCTCCCCTTCCAGAAAGAGTCCCTGCTGGGCATGGTATCAAATCCCACAGAGGTGTTTTGCTCTGTACCGGGCCGCCTTTCCTTGCTGAGCTCCACATCCAAGTACAAGGTTACCGTAGCAGAAGTCCAGAGACGTTTGTCACCCCCGGAGTGTCTCAACGCATCACTTCTGGGAGGCGTTTTACGCAGGTCAGTGCTCAAACTGATTCAACTTGACAGCTGGGCAGGATTTAATGGTCTTTTCTCCCTTCCCTGTGATTTACACAAGTCTTTAACATAACACCGGAATACAGTACCGCTGATTCACAAAGACTGCGAGTAACTAAGCCAAACAGAATTAATTTAATCAATAATTCTCTCATCTAAATGCTGTTTGTAAGCTTGTCTGATTGTCTCAGATGTAAATAATCATCAAGCTGCGGAGCTGTAGCTCTAGCGATCTGTAGACCAAAGCTCAGCAGCCCATGGGAAAGGCTTTTTTAACAGCACAGCTTGGCTCAGTCGCTCTGGCTCATCATTTTTTATTTATTTATTTTTTTTTGCAAGGTTTGTGACATTCTTTGTGTGGTCTGCAAGTTTGGTTCGGTGTTTCCTTTGGGGATAGGTTACACCAACACAGTTAGTACCAATCCAAAGACTCTGTGGGTGTGTTTTTTTTCACGTATTTATGTGTTTGTCAGAGTTTACAACGTGCGTAGGTTTATCTGTGTCAGAGCGGTTGACCTTATGGCACATATGTTAGTGTGGCAGTCTGTTGAGGGACTGTGAGGTTGTAGTACGTACTCAGCACCCCTGACTCGAGCATTTTGTACTTGGACTGCATGTTTGCCACTTCCCATGTGCCTGTGTTAATGCTGACATGAACCCACGCACCCACATACACAATTGCAGTCATTTTTAAGTAGGTCATATAGCAATAGGAGGGTGGGGGGGTTGTTAGTACAGGGACAAGGGGGGAGAAGGGGAAGAAGGGATGGGGGCCACTCGTACACACACATGCCTCCCTAAAGATGCTCCCTCTCTCACCCGCCACGGAAAGAGAGAAGCCAGTCATGCAGAAAACTGAATCGGCCGTGGCAAGTGGGGAGCTTCTGCAAATGCATATATGAGTGATGACTCTGCTGCGCTTTTTGAGTGTAAGCATCAATTGTTTCTGGGATTTTTAGGTCAAGAGAGGCTGCTTGTGTGTGACTTGTTTGTTGTAAGTGTCAAATTAGACTTCTGCAGTGAGTGCAAAGCCTTCTCTGACAGCTTGTTCTATTTTTATATAATATAGAAATACAAATATGTCCAGTTTATTCCTCTTAATGTTTTGGGATAAACATCCTTGAGGAGACAGATAAATAGTAAGTTGCGAATGATCCACGCTTATAATGAGCTTTTTAAACCTTAAGTTCTAAAGCGCTTCTCATTCACCTGTTCACACACACTCAGACCAGTATAGAGCGATAAAACGTAATTTTAACGTGTGAATAAATTTGCAAAAGCCACATTAAACTCTGAATCCTCCACTAAGAAATTTCTACAAACTTCAACACAGTGTGTGGGAAGAGTTGTTTTTCTGTGACTGCCTTCCTGACTATGGACTCACTTTTCCTTTTTGTGTTCTTTCACAGAGCCAAGTCAAAAAACGGAGGTCGTTCTCTGAGAGAAAAGTTGGATAAAATTGGACTCAACCTGCCAGCAGGAAGAAGGAAGGCAGCCAACGTAACTCTACTTACCTCACTCGTAGAAGGTATGACATGTCACTCAGTAGCGCGAAGCACCTTCTCAAGTATAATTGCTGTTTTCACTGACTGGAATGTCGCCCTAATAGTGTGAGAATGTGGGAATGTTAGTGTCACCGGCACAGTATGTGTGTTTGAAAGCACAGTACGTTTTCTAAAGCCATTCTCCAAACCCCACTCATTGTGTAGTTACTGTATGTCATAAAGACGTTGCGAATGGGAGCGTTTTTATGTTTTTTTTCTTGAGAAAATTTGTTGTAATTGCTCGACCGTCAGCAGCACATTAGCTGTCTTATGGTTCCCGTAGTGATTCTGTTTATTTAGCCAAAATCAGAGTGACTAAACTTGTGTGTGAATACAAACTAGATGTCATCTGTCTTTAGCATTCAAAATAGACCTGATATGATAATCTCCAGCTCAATATTTGATCTTTTGAGGTTAGCAGCTGTCTGTATAACACTAAAAGAGGAACAGAATACTTCAGAGTGACTGAGCGTATTATCATGTTTGCACAAACATACCTAAAGCGCAGCAAAGTACATACAGGAGAGATTCAAGTTAAATGTTCTCAAATAAGTTGCTCTGTTAAATCTCTGCGTGCTGTTAAACATCCACAGCACTTTACACACTTTTGGAATTTTCGGGATCTTGACTCTGCATTGTAGTCAAAATGACAACATGACACCTTCACCTTCGTACATCAACACTCGTACCTTAGCCAGACAGTGACGCCCCACCGCGATCGCAGTATCACTTTAATCACATCTACCTGCCGCCGGCTGAAGTTGAATATTTTTTCCCTCTTTTGCTCCCTACACGCCTAATTTTATAAATGGGCTGATGATTCTGTGCAGGAGAATGACTGGAGGCTTGTGTTATTTAGAGACCTTCAAAGCTGAATTAAGCCTTGTTATCTTGTGTTCGACTCGCCAGGAGGGCCAGCTGACCTTAAAGCTTGTGCTTCTGAATAGCTGCCTGCATCCCGAAGTGATGTGCGTGTCTATCAATAAGCGGTGCTGTTGGCGCCTTCAGCACTCTCTGCTAGCATTTATCCACATAAGCCCATTATGACCATGCAAGTCAAACCAGCCTCAAGATGGAAATATATTCATCTCACTAGCTCTTCTTCCCTCGAGCTAGAAGACTGAGCACAGCTGATTATTCTGTTGTTCAGCTGCTTCACTTCATGCGCCTTGATACTTGTGTATATCAGGTCTAGAGCGGGGCACTTTTTTTTTTTTCTTCCATGTTTTTTGCAATGTGTCAAAAGACATGCTGTGATCATGTTTGTGTAAATAATAACAATCCTAATTTATTCCTGAATATACATTCTTGGTTTGAGAAACTTCAGGTTTGTCTTGGATTTGTGCGAAACTTAAGTGTTTTGTCTCTTACGACATGTTGTTTATTCCTTTTCTCTCAGGTGAAGCAGTTCATTTAGCAAGAGACTTTGGGTATGTGTGTGAGACTGAGTTCCCTGCAAAGGCAATTGCTGAATACCTGGGTAGACCGCATGTGGAGCGCAACGAGGTTAACTCTCGCAAGAACATGCTCCTTGCTGCCAAGTGAGTGTCTCTTCTTTACGATTTGCATGTACAGTATTTATACGGAGCAAGAGCAAGCTGACTTTTTAGACCTTTTTCAAAAGCAAGTTTTCTAGTGTTCTTTGATTACTGCCTTTCCTGCAGTGGTAACAATGGGATTTTCTCGCAGGCCACAATAAATCAGTATCTTTTCTAATTCTGGCTTTCTACCTTCAGGCAAATCTGCAAAGAGTTCACTGACCTGCTCACTCAGGACCGCTCACCTTTGGGAAACTCTAGACCCGCGCCCATCTTGGAGCCTGGAATCCAAGGCTGCTTGACTCACTTCAGCCTCATCACTCATGGCTTCGGCTCGCCGGCCATCTGTGCCGCTATGACCTCACTTCAGAATTACCTGAACGAGGCGCTCAAACAAGTGGACAAGATGTACCTGAGCTCTGGTAGCGACACCCAGGGATCCTCAGACAGTGGGAGCAAATCTACCGACAAAATGGACAAGCACAGGAAATGAGAGCTCAAAGGAGAATCCCTATGAACTTCAGAAACCCCTCCGATTCCCTTAAACTTGCCGCCCTGTCTGCCCTTTTTTGGACTTTTTTTAAAAATCAATATTTAGTATTGTCATTTTGAGAGCTGAATTTGTGTGTGAGTGTATATGTGTGCTTGCTCTGTAAATTTCTATTTTGGAGAAGTTGAGGATTTTTGATGGCTTGTCACAGCTCACCGCAAAACAGCCGGGCGTTGGCACCAATGGTGAATGCTGTGGATTGGTCTTAATGGGAGCCCACTCTGTGAATGAGTAACACACACCACATTTTACTAACCACTATGCAGTGCCAGTGGGCTGATGCTACAACCATAGGACCTGTGCTTTGTTGTCAAGAAGAGGAAAAAAAAAAAAAAAAAAAAAGCACACTCTGTGTTTTGTGTTTTTTTTTCTCCCAAGAGGACATCATTTCAAGATGAGTTGCTGTGGCTGTGAATTCCTCTCAGCTTTCCCCCTCCTGCTCTGTCTGGAGGCAAATCCACTGATTTCCTGTGTCTCAATGGACTTGCAAAGGACAATTTTTTTATATGTGAGAGAGAGAGGAAAAAAGACAATCCACTTAATTTTCTTTACTTTTTTGTGCTTGATTTGTACGACAACTTCAAACTTCAAAATGCCTCCAGTGTTATTGTGCTTTGTTCATGGGAGATGATTTGAATCTTGTGTCGGCCTGGATGAGAAAAACACGATTATTGGTTTGTCAGTCTGTGCGCGATCAGAAACCAGAGACTTTAAAGTTGCTCTGATAGAAGCCTCTTCAGTGTTCATGTGGATTACAGGCATAGCCATGCTTCCATTGTTACTTTATCTTTTAAACATGGCAGTGAGAATAGAATATTTTTGTGACGAAGGTATTCATTATCCTTAATATTTAAAAACCCTAAGTTAACATCAACCAACCAACAAGCTCAGTCCTGCCAGAGTGTATGTATGTTGTGAGAATGTGTGTAAATGTACATATTTCTTTCTTTAAAAATGTTTTTAATTAGACATTAAATTCCAAACATAGAATTTTATCCAGTGTCTTGTCCTGGATGTAAATATTTTCTAATTTATGTTGTAATTTAATGGGCTTGTGTAAATAATGGTATCATTCTGGTGTATGGTTTAACTTTTTATGATGACGTGTTAAACTTTTATAAATGGGTTAGTTTTTTATCGAGTAGAGGTTAGGAAGTGGGCATGATATACTTTTTTTGAAAATATGTTTAAAAAAACCCCAAAAAAACAACTGTTTGAAAGTTTCAGGAAAAATAAAAAATAAAATGAAAGCCTCAAGCCTGATCCAGTGAGTCAGTGATGTGTCCCAGACCACACAAACACATAGGTACACATTTTTTTTTAAAGTTAATGGATAGCACTATTGTTCTGTAGCCTCCTTTTTAGCGATATTTCACAGATGATGGTGAAGTCATGTGTTGCAAGATTTTCCTATTAATAAACAGCAAAGAAAAATCCCCCCACTAAACTAACGGGAACAGTAGCCATCATTATCTGCTCTTACGTAGCTTCACAAATAGGCTGTGTGGCTCAGTGAAGGCACAGACCTCAAAAGTACATCATGTGATGAACAAGGTCGTGCAGCTGAGAGCAGACAAATAGCTGGTTTATGTTTAAACTTAGAAAATTCTTGGCACACGCTGAATAGATCGTAGCAAAGGTCCATAACTTAACGTCCAATCTTCCTGAACGCATAGTTCCTCTCTTCTTCCTGTGTTCGGAACAGGTGTGTCAGTCTGCTTTTAGTTTCAAAGAACACTTCACGTATGGAAATGCGGCGCTGCAAGTTTCTCACTGCAGATGACAATTCTTTTGAAGTCTGTGAGAAAAAAAAAGAAGTGATGCACAACTGTAGATGGGATTCACATGTGGCGCAAGGTTGCTTAATCATCACTTGCCCAGCCAGTCCTTGCTGATTCATGTGGTCTGTCTGTTTATGTGTTTCAGGAGCTCATTACTAAGTGTCTGAGCCAGAGTAACACCAAACCAGAGCTGACTCAAACACTTTTCTGTGGTAACATGGGACATATAGTTGAATTTACCTACAGCACTGTAATCCGCAACCATATACTGCATCAACATTTCTTTTCATATGTTCTAAAATAGTCAGAAATCCTGCTCTGGGGGTCAGTAGGTGAAACCAGCATTTCACAAAGCTACAGGTAAGAGAAGGCATCAGCAGTAGCAGCAGCAGCGGCAGATACCTAGCAGTTAAACAAGTATCAGCCTCTCCCCTCAGAACCTGTTTAACCAGACCTGTCAACCCAGTGGCTCACTGCCCTCACAGCGGTTGACTTTATCTGCCTTCAGTTACTCGTGTTAGCTTGTACACTTGGCCCTGAAAGGGCTCATAATAGGAGGAGGAGGTGATGGTGGGAGAAAGAAAAGGACGTATGAGTGAAGGTTGGTGGAAGGAGTCAAGAGGATTTTTCCTAGAGCCTTTGATGAGTGGCTCAACATGGTTGAGGAAACACCTCCCTGTGTCTGACAATTTGATTGGAGGTTATTCACCCTGTTCCTTCTTCTTCTCTCTCTGTTGTCTCTGCATGCTGTCAGTCTGTCACATCACAGGGCTTTTGTTTTTGGCAGCCGTGAGTTATTAAACACACACACATATGTCCTCTTTACTTTCTTCATCTTTCTTGTCAATGGAGTTGATTCTCTCTGAGCAGATACGAAACAGAGGTGTCCTATCAAAAATTGGATACACCTGATTTTATGAGCCCATATACACATCATTAACATGCCAACAGAAAAAAAAAGAGTTGAGAATCATACCACAATGCACCTGCTTATTATGCGTCTTTCTTCATCGAGTGTTTTCCAAAACACAAGCAACATGATAACTGGTCAAAGATTTTCCTTCCAACTGTAAGGCAGTGTGAGTAATTCACCTATGACACACCTAATATATCTGGGAAAAGGAGGCAAGCGTAGGCATGTTGAGCTTACCTGTTACCTGCACTTCTTCTTCTTTTATGGAAAAAAAAAGAGAGAAACTCAAATATGTGTTTTATTAGAGATTATAACTGACATGCTAATATAATCTTTAGATCTCATTAGGATGCCCAGGGCTACTTGTCAACGCCAGAGTCACTGAACTGTAGTTGTATTTCATGCCAACTCTGACTGAATGACCTTTCTATGTAGGTCACAGCAAGTCACATGACAAAACTGCCGTGAAAGAAGAAAAATGCACCAAAAAAGAATAATCGTACGAGCATGTTTTCTTTCTTTTTCTTCTTTTTTTTTTTATTGCTTTTTCTGCAAAAAAATAAGAGCAGTATACAAAGACTTCCGTTTTATTAGCTTAACAACGAGATATTGATAGAGAGAGTTGTGTAACAGTTTCTGAAAATAGTCGGATTTTTATAGATTTCTTCACTGTTACAAATTTCACAGATTTTGACCAACATGTTCTCAGACACTTAGCACTTTGCTTTCACCCTTTTCCATTTAGTTAACCACTTCCCTTCGACAACTGTCTTTGAAATCTGTTGTACATTAAGCCTCATTTGCAGTCAGACTAATCGCTTGCTTGCAGTTCCTGACCGCTGAAACCACTTTATGAGTTAAACCATAGTCTTAACCTCCCATGTCATAAGTGACAAATCACACAGATGACAGTGGTAGATTTTCATGACTAAATCAGGAGTTGAACTGAAGTCTTTCCCAGCTTTGTAAACACAGTTAGCAGACGATAATTAAAAATATCAAAATTAGTGTTGTTTCGTTTAGAGAAAAAAAAAAAAAACAGAGTAGCAATCAAATCATCAGATGATTAAATCTGCCATTTTGGTGCCTCTAAGAAATAAGATCAAGTTATGAGGAGATATGTGAAGGATGAAATGAGCAACAATTAAGAGATGACAGCAACTTTCGAAACTTAAAAGTTGCACAATGAACTGCAACTTGATCAGTCATGACAAAAAGCACTGGAATGTCCTATTTAAGACGAAGTGCTGTCAGTATCTTTTCTACTGATAATGTGAAATTAATATGAAAAAAAGCAATATTACCTTTATTTAGCTTCAACCTTTACTGTGAATGCAGGCTGGCCATATACATTTAACACAAAAACTCTGTTCAAGCAAATGTTTAATACATTGGTTTAAGATTAATTAAAAAACAAGGCTCTTGGTGTGTAAAGTAATATTTATGCACATCACCATTAGCACTAAAAAAAAAAAAAAGTTTTTTCTGGGATAAAAAGACTTTGTCTGTTTTGTGATTTAGGCAAAACTAATGATGAAGACCATTATTGTTTTGTAAATGATAGATTTAAGTGAATATGATAAATGTGCTGACATAAACAATGAAAAGTCAGACTATCTTATTTTATTTTTATATTATTTCCATAAAATACACCTTGTTTTGATACTAGTTTACTGTTAATGTTCGCTAATTTAATCTATTTTTACCAGGAGTGGTGTGTATCTTTTTCTTTTCTTTTTTTTTGTATCTGAAGGAGAAGTGTGAAAACCACTGTAGTGTGTGATGACTTAAGGGCACAATGTTTTTATCATTTGTCCCAAAGACACAGGTTGTTGCTGTGGTAGAGAGGAAACCTTTTTGTGGCAGATTTCATTTGTCAAGCGCGGGACAGAGGACAGCTCTTTGTTTGCAATGGGATGTTATAAGAAAATAGTTTTTAAGTACTTGAACAGCATTTTGTGTCTCTTAAACACACATGGCATGAGCGCTACATGACACCATGAACACATTTTCAAATCTGAAGCTAAAAGGTGCCTTTTAGGAAGAAGAAAATGGGAGAGAGACAGAAGAAAGAGGCATAAAGGACAGTGTATCCATGTAAAAGTGGCAGAATGCACAATAACAAAAGGGAGAGAAAGCCAAAGAAAACAAAGAGTTTTTTCATGCACAGATTTAGATTCTCTGGGATTTTTCAGTTGCTTTTGACTGTACAACAAGGAATGCTTGGCAGAGGAATTAGTCATTTTAATTTGGCAGACATAAAAAGGAAAAGGTAATTAACTTTCGGTTAATTACATTAAGTAATGAGATACATTTTTAAAAAAGAACAAAATTAGGGTGTCGTGATTCAGTTCCCAGATGTCTTTGCTTTGCTTTCCCGGTTTGCTTGTTGTTTTGAGGAGCTTTTGTGTCTACTCCCAGTGTGACTCACTGGCAATAAACCAACACTTGACTTACAGTAAGTATACTCTGTTGGTATTTGCCCACTGCACTGTATTCAACAACCTTCACAAACATGGCAAGTTTGATTGTGTCTGGAGGATACTGGTCGCCTTACACACTGTGAAATGGGTGTTGTAGCATCCAGACAAACTGTTTTATGATCCCTATCCAAGTCATTAATTCTTCCCAAAGTGGTCGTCACCTTTAATTTATGAGAAAACCCTTTTAAAGATGGTCTTAGGAGGGAAAATGGGTTCAAACAAACTTAAATGGAAAATCCTCCTCATTGTTCCATAACAAGCCACTTTAGCCAATAATTGCTGCCATTTCAAAGTAGCTTAGCACAACGCTCAACAATGCATCTGGTGACAGAGTCTTAAAATAGTGATAATAACACTGAACACTTTGAGACAGACAGTGTTGCACCAGCAACGCTAAGTAAGATATAATGGTTTTATTCATATAATCAGAAGAGTCATCTAATGACATTAAGCCATCAACACTGACATACGCTGAAAGTTTTCACATTTCTGAGTGTGTGTTTGTGTGTGTGTGAAGGCTGGGGGTAGGGTGGGGATGGATGTGGGAGGGGGGGGGACGCAGTTCAATAATGAGAGCATTAAGCTGCTACGGTAGGGGGTGAGCTGACTGTGCGTGCATGTATGTGTGTGTTGGGGGGAGGAGGGGTTAGGGGTTGCAGCCTAATCCCTGAGGAAAATGTGGAAGAAATTAATCTAAATTACAAGGATGAAGCTAGTCTGGAGACTGGGTCTGGAAGGGCTACAGAGGGAAGGAAAGGAGGGTAAGAGGGGGGAAGAGGGGCCATTACTCCTGTCCTTTTCTGTATTTTGGTTGCTGTTTTGTGTTTTTTTTTTTTCCTCCTTTCTTTTTTCCTCGATCCTGTGGGAATGATGTGGCCTGTCTTGCTTCCTCTTTGGCTTGCCACCCAGACACCCCTCCTTCACTTGCTCACGCATAGGCCTCTTACCAATTAGTTAGCATCGTAGCCACTGCCGGTGTGGACAGGATTGCAGAAACCCCTCAATCCCTGCTCTCCTCCCGGTGCTCTCTTCTCACAGACAACAGATGTCTCGGTTTCTCAGGGAACGTGTGTCTCTTTGCTGGCCTCTTGCAGCCTCTGCTACAAAATACAGATCCTATGCGTTCTTTCCAAACCTGCTCCATCTCTTAGCTAACTGGAAAAGGATTAGCTGTAGAGGAGGCCTTGATGATCTCTAACAAACACATACGAACTCATTCGCACACAAACAGTCCAGTCCACCACCAGTAAAAGACCCTTCTTCTTTCTTATTTACCCCGACACAAAAACAGATAAATTACACAGGATGGTTGCCGCAGCTCATCTATCTAATGAAAAGCATCTGGCGTCTCCCCGTGCTAACCAACATACAAGCAAGTCTTGTTCACCTAGGTCTGAGCGCAGTAATCAGAACAAGCTGTCTGGTCCACAAACAGGCCTGTAAACACAAGAGAGCTGTAGTATTGTACTTTACACACAGTGCTATTTACTGGTTTACCAGAGTCAGAGATCGTAAGCAAAGGGACGCAGCAACAAGACATTACACGTGTAGCCTCAGTGGTCACTCAAGTGATTCTCAAAAGGTTTCATGCAGATACAAGAAATCAAGCAATCAACAGAAAACAGAAAACCTCGAAATGAAACATTTGCCGCTCATTGTTGTCACTCGTAATGGGATTATGGTTTAGCAGGGATTATTGATCTGTCCGTCTCACTGTTCATCCGTTTTTCATCATCATTGGCGTACACATGGTTGATTCCCAAGCCCAGTGAATGGAGCCTGTGAATGTGCGCCTGAAACAGAGGATAATGTCACCTTTATTGCATCCCATTGGTGGAGCATTTAAAATCATGTCAGAAACCACCTGCTGCCATTACAGTGCTGTTCTCACAACACACAGACTGATACTGGTTGTTTGTGATCATTTACAGCGCAAATATGATTTAAAAAGGATGTATTGTGTATAGAAACCATCTACCAGTGTACATGTTTCAATAGCAATTTCAGATGCAATAAGCCAGTAAAATTCTGGTCCTCTAATTAGCTCAACAGGTAGATTCAGTAAATATCTGGTATTTGCTGTGCAACATAACACCCCTTGGCTTTATTCCTGAAGCAAACTTTTTAGTGTATTTTTTAACGATTTCTGTATTTTTATTATCCATTAAAAAAAAAATGCTAATAGCAGATTAGGTGTTTGTTCCAGTTGAGGCAGCACACATAAAAACATTTACCTTTTACCAATAAAAATGTAGAAAAAAAACATTTATTAGTTAAAAAAAGCATTTAATATCTTTCTCCTCTCGCTTTTCTAAGATAATTTGTTCAGAGTGTCACGCAGATCGTGTGCAAATGAAATTAAATTGTTCAGAAAGCACAAGAACAATCACAAGACTCAACAAAGCTGTTGTCCAACATAGTCTTGCGAGTCCTGCATGCATGTTGTGCTTTCTTGGTCATGCCCTGCTGACTAAATTCGCTGTACATAAACCCCCCATTAACATCTTATCCTACGCACAGCTCATGCTGCATCATTGGTTGTTATATGACAATAGACTGGACAGTCTAATATGGATTTACTGACACCTTGAAATTGCACACACTGACCCTTGTGGGAAAAAAAAAGTCAATTTATGGACATGCTGCTGATCACAAGGTGCTGGCTGTGAAACTGGTTCAATTGTTGTCAAGGTCACATGACACTGTTTGTTTTTCTCAGTCCACAAAAGGTACATTACACACTTTTCTAAGGACAAAATGGTTCGACATGAATTCCACTGCGCCACAACTTTAATCTCTGCATCTTGGCAGACTCTTGTGTGTGTGTGTGTGTGTGTGTGTGTGTGTGTGTTTTGGCATATTTTGATACCCACATTTGTTACAGTATGACCTATTCCATCATCTTTATGTTTAAAGCAGCTACAATTGGCTAAGATGAGCCTTCAGTGAGACCATCCATGAAAACCTGAAATGCTCATCGGAGGAACTAATCATATAATGCCAACATTTGTCATTATTCTGACATTATCTCATTCATTTGGAGTCCTGTGAAGGAAATATCACTGTTTAGTTGCTAAATGCTTGTCCACCAGCTAGTTGCTAAATTTTATCTGGCTTTGTTATTGACAGCAGCTATGGGTTGGATCACGGTTGATTACAGCAATGAGAGAGTGAAACTGGTTGTAAGTTTGGTTAAGTTGTAAAACCAAAACGATGAGCTGGAAGACGTTAAAATGTGCTGCAGAAATCAGAGAAACTGCAGAGTCGAGTGTAAATCTCTGTGAGTTTGTCAATACAGGCCATTGTGTAGAGCTATTTGTTTAAGGGCTGAGTACAACTATGATGCGTCCTTGCAAGTGCACAGTTAAGCTGTGGTGGCAAGTTTACATACAATAGTCAAGTTAACACAATCAAATGTCAGACTGACGTTATGAATAGTTTCATCCATGGATCATGTTGCGAGTATAACCAATGTAACATATTGTGAAGTAGCTTTAAACAATACCATGGATGTAGCAGGTTAAATTAGTTTGGTATGAAGTAATACAAGGAAGTGGTTTGTGTTTTAAATGATTCCATTTCTACTACTTGTCAAGCACATAAAGGTGCATTCATAACTAATGCTGACTGTCTATTTAACTTTCGCTTTCAAAAAATGTGATTCACTGTGATGCTCAAAGCCTACTACAGCTACTAAAAGTGTCTTCTTGCGTGTAATTCAATGCATAAGTTGACATTGTGGCTCAATAAATGCCCTTTAAATGTCAATACAGCTTTTATTATTCCACTTGTTTTCATTGCTTGGCCGTCTCTTGCATGGCACATGGTCCTCTTTAGAGATGACTGAATTTTCAAGCTCCTACAAAAATGTAAATAGCGTGTATGAATTTAACCTGAAATACACCTTTCAGTAACATCTTTCTTTCACTTTCAGTAATTTCACCCACATTAATACAAAATTTGAATTACTGCAGCTTCAATAACACAATGTACCTCAAAAAACATGAAAAATAAACAAAAACATTGAGGTACAAATGAACTAATAGATTCAGTAAAAGAAATTTCCTTTTAAAAGTTGTAGAAGTCGACATTTCCACATTTGAGGCAGTTCTGCATCAGTGAGCATCAGTGTAGCGTTCAAATTCTTTAATTAGTCAGCTGAAAGCAGTGGTCTGTTAAGGTCATGAAGGATGAGAACTTCATTGTTGTAATCTGGAGCAAGTTCATTAGGTGATTTGACAACCTCAAAATCAATTCTATGGTCTACAGGCAAGCCAGTAAAGAGTTTATGACAACATTTATGGATGTCTGTCTCAAACATAACATCTATGGAGAGTCAACACATTGAAATGTACAAAGTTGTTGAGTTTCTTTATGATTCTTTTACAATTAATCCTTAACACCCAACAGCAACTCACGTCTTGTCATCTTAAGCTGCACACGATGAGGGGAAACATTTTAAAGCTTGAAAGTGGTAGTTGTTACAACCAGGGAGATGGGGCATTGAGCGTCCACGTGCATGTGTTTGTGTGTTGTCCTCACTTCAGAGCAGGAATGCCCATAGGCAGGAACCAGCCTTTATGGTTCAGCTAAAGGTAAAGCTCATTACTCTGGCCGACAGTCCCTAACCAGCTGTACTTCATGGTTTAAGCTCTGGCCTTGGGCGCTTTGACTTTCCACTAATAAAGATAGCAGAGTAGAAGAGAAACATTTAGCAATGTGGGATTCTGCAAAGAAGAAAGAAAGGGAGAAAGCTAAAAAGAAAAAAAAAAAGACGACAAGAAAAAGACCAAAATGAATTGTAAAAATCTTTAAAAGTCAGACACAGCTATCCAAGTTAGAGAGTAAAAAGAAAAAAAAATCGAAACATGTCTCTGGTAAGGTGCATTTTCGAGGTAGGAAACAGCCAAATGAAAAGATACATATCTTCCAAAGCAAGAGAAAATAGTAAACATGTGAAGCCAAAGCTGCTTTGAATGGATTTCTTTGACAACAAATGCTTCCAGTATGGAGTGAATCATTGTAAAACCACATTCATTTCCTGCCTGTGTTTATCCAAAGAGGGATGAGATACAAAGCTGTCCAGACTTGTTTGCAGTGCACAGGATAGTGTACAGAGAGAGAGAGAGAGAGAGAGAGAGAGAGAGAGAGAGAGATGCACTCATCTCTGACAGGGAAAGGCCATACTTAAGCAACTTGTAACACTTACATGAATAGCAGTCTGACAGCCTTGTGCTACTAAGAAATTAATGGATGCCAACAAGCTGCGACCATTTAGAATTAATCAATTTATAACAGAGATTAAAAGAACATGAACAAGAACAAAAAAAAAATGCTGTATTCAACTTTTGTCTTCCAACGTTTAAGTGAATTACTCATGAATGATTTAATCAAAGGATAACTGTTCTCTCCTTTCCTCTCTGTGCTCATTTCTTCCTTTTCAGCAATTTATCCACTCCATGTTTGGCATATGGCAGCCACAAACTTGCATGCCTCAATTATGTTGGATGCTGTTGTGTTGAAGGGAGGGAGAGAAACGGAGCGATGTTTACAGTACCTACCCATGGCATCCGGCCACGACGCTGTTTTTGCATAAAGAGGGAAGGTGGTGATGAAAGGTGTCAGTGTCCGTTGTCAGATCGGTGTGCCTTTAAACAGCAGAGAGAGAGAGAGGAACAAAGAGAGGAAGAAAGTGAAACAGCAAAGCTATTTTGTGCTGTGGTTTATGTTAGGTACAGACAGAATGAGGATTTAATGTTCTGAAATGTGAAATATAAACTATTAGACATCTTAAATCAGCCTTGCCGGGTGTTTTTGGCATTTGATCTGGAGAAATGGGGAAATTTACCAAAATGAAATACAAGCTGAAATATATGCTGATGTTTGGACATGGACCTGAGATGAATGTAACAAATGTCTCCAGGCTGTGTCTGTGGAAAGTGTGGAGCATTTGTGAATCTGTATTTGTGTGTACGCTAAATCAGGCAAACACACATTTGCATAAAACGTCCAACGTTTGAACTAGCTGAGATGTGACTGTTTGAACAGTGTAAGAAACTGAAAAAAATCCCTTCACTTCAAACATAATTATTCAAAAAGCATTCAACGTCTGTTCTACTTATGTGTTTTGCATTCCTGTGTTAATATGTGGTCGTTTGAGACAGAGATAAAGTGAGTGAGTGTGTTGTAAGTGTGTGTTTGTGTGTGCACTAGCATGCACCTGCCTATTCAGAACATTAAAAAAAGAACAAAAAGGGCTAAATTAGAGCGTGACTGCCACAGACAACGGTTCTGCTGATGCAACCCCTGCCGGATAAACTGGCATGTCAGAAGAACAAAAAAAAAAAAAAAGGAACATGAAGAGCGCAAGGGAGAAGGAAAAGAGAGCTGAGAGATCCCAGATGTCAGTGATATGAGGGCGATAAAGCTCATATCTCAGCATGTTTACACTCAGAGAACTGCTGTTGTATACTATCTGATTGTTTGGTGAGAAACAGAGGTGTCTCACTTGTCAAAGCTTTTGCTTAGAGCCTTAAAACTGATGCAGAGCTACTTATCCCTCTAAAAAAAAACAAAAAACAAAAAAAACAAGAAAAAGAACCCCACTGAAATCAGTATGCACAGGCTCCGTTTTCTTCTATACCATGGGTGTCAAACCTGAGTTAACAAGAAACATTTTTCCACATGGATCACATTTACAAGAAGCAGCTTTGTCAAAACAGGATATGGAGAAATAGGAAGTCGATGACATATTTCATCATTTATATTTGAACAAGTGCTTGTCAAGCTGTTGGGAAATTGATTCTAACATATCAGGAATTGTATGAGTCAGACAGAGTATAAAAGCACCTGTTTTAGATGGCCGTGTGCATGTATGTATGAGTTATGGAAAACTGAGTATCCATTATCATGATCTTTGTTCAGTGTGTCATACCAATCTAATTTTTATGCATTATATTTTGCAAGCATAAATTTTAAATCTCATTGTAATGTGATGTAACAATTTGAAATTTTTTGTCATGCATGACATGTTTAGCATCGCCAGGTTTTCTTTGTGTAAGTCAGCTGGACAAAACCTAAACCCCCAGTGAGAGATAATGAGTATTGTGACGGTAGTTGTCAGCTTTCTTTGTTTGTTGCTTCTTCAGACTCCAAAAAACTGTTTAAGGGGCCTTTAAAGCACCATGAGTATCTGCTTTTGCGTAAAATGGTCCGATCGTGTGCCGCCTACTTCAGTCAGAGGGAACAGGATGTCATAATAGAGAGGTATTAAGACTGACTTTGCAAGAAAGAAATGTTCATAGAAAAATGTTTTTGTGTAAGAGCAGCAAATCAGGACCAAACATAAAAACACATCTATGCATTTTCTGCATCACCAACTAAATACATGTCAGCTTCTGTGGTAATGCAATGCGTACAGTAAGCGATACTGTAGCTGCACAGATGCCTTTGATGGCATTACTAACGCAACGCAAGTGTAGATATAACACAATCTGTCAACTGAGAATCTGAATCACGAATAGAGAAACATGAGAAAATTCATTGGTGCATGTGAGACTCTTCTTGGAGCCGATTTAAACCGGATCTATAACCTCTTCCAGAGCATAAGTGATCCAACCAGGTAAAAGCGAGCCACCAAACTCTGGCTTTAGGCATAAACATACCTTGCTTAGCCATTTATTTTGCATTGCAGTACACCCCTCATGATCTTACAATATGGAACACAAACAGAAATTATGCCCACTTGCTGCAGGTCGAGTACACCTGCTCTCCCGCAACTCTGCTAAAGTGCTGTAAAACTACTGTAAAACTACTGTAAAACTACTGTAAAACTACTCTACGCTACAATGGCAATTTGTAATAGTGGAGAAAATTCAGAAATTCAGCCATAAATGCTTGAAACGGAAACCAATTCTGAAGAAGTATAAGTCTCACCCTGTGTGTTGACAGGACTGGTTCCTTACCTGGGTTTCGAAACTGTAGAAGTCAGAATAAGTGTTTTCAAAACTGTCATCAGTACACTGCAGTGTCAGTGTGGAAATGCTCAGCCTTGGCGTTAGCTGCTTATTTCACTCATGATTTGCCTGCCAGCATGTAAAAAACCAACAAAAAAACAAACACCACATGTGCATGTTAACAAAGCAAACCTTGATTTTCCCAAGAGGGTGTCTTTTAAACTGCAAATATTTTTCATTATCTTTAATTAAGCTTACATTCTGACATTCAAACCTCTGGCATTGGTACTTGTCTCCCAAGTGACTGTCATCACAAAAGTTGTAGATCGCCTGGTTTCTGCATCTGTAATATAGACATAAATGTGAACACTATTAATTCTGAAACTAAACCTTGTTGACAAAACTTATTGTGTGTGTGCTTTTCTTCATCCCTGCTTGCATGAGTGAGTGTGAATAAGAGCGTGAGTGTATGATTACACAAGTAAGCGTATAAGTCTGAATGTATGCATATGTGAGAGTACACTTGTGTGTGTGTGTGTGTGTGTGTGTGTGTAGTTCTTTGTCCAAACAGACAGACAGAAGTCTCCAACAGGGAGAAAAATGTGCTGCTTGAAAATATCAGTCTTGTTCTGACATGTCTCATCATTTTCTGCTCCACACCAACTGCCTCGCTCAAAGTGCAGCGATACCAAACAGGCTGACAGTAGCAGCATTCATGCCAACAGCTGATTAAATAAGGCGACTTAAAAGATCTAAAAGCTTCGTGAAATATAATAGAATCTTAATTGCTATTTATTTGTAATCAAAACAAATTTAGGTGGCGCATGTGAAAGCAAGAGCAGGGAATCGCACTCGAAGACACTGCCAGCAATAATAAGGAGAGAAAAGACTTTGTGGTAGAGTATCTTTAAGCTTTGGATGTCACACTAGAGATAGTTTTACTTTCTGTCTTACATCAATAGTCAATACTATATTTAAAAAGAAAGGAAGAAAAATAGTCAGTATTCACCTTCTTTTTGCAGATGAAGGTAAATTTTCAAAGGTAAATTAGGTCAGCTATTTCCTCTATTCACAGTTTACTGGAGCCGCAAGCTACATCACAGTTTCTCCCTCCTTCGCTCAGTCCCTGTGTCCTGTCTCCTGACTTTACCTCTGAGCGGGAACATCTTTTTCACCGTCTAATCTCCATCTGATTCCAATTTCCTTTAAATGTCCCCTTCCTAAAAGAACTTAATGTGCATCCCTCGAGACAACTGTGTACATGCTCCTCATCTGTTTATTCTAATCTGTCATTTAAACTTTAAGGGGTTAAAAATGAAACTTTATTGCAATGTTTATGATGATGATGAGAGACTTGAAATGAATCCTTACTTCTATGATCAGGTCAGTAAACTACAGAGAAACACCGCTCCTACTGGCATTCAGTCATTTGCTTGAGGAAATTCTGGCGGTAAGGATTTTATCTTAGAGACTGCAAACTTGCATCCAAGGAGGTCTGAGTCCACCTCATCTTGACAAGCGTCTCTAATTCAGAGACACTGAAGCATTGTCTGCTGCCTACAGAGCCACACGTGTCCTTGCTGACCTGTGATCGGATCCCACCAGTGCTATCTAGAGTCAAAATGTGGTTGAAATCTTCCTGGTTTCCTTCCTCTGGCTCAGGATCGAGTCTTGCCAGCTCTTTCTCTTCTGTGTAATTACCGTTCTGGGTAGATGCCATGATAAAGATGTTGGTTCTCCCTGGACGAGGCAGCAAACAGCCTGGATTGTGAGGTTAAGCTGATTTTACAGGGGATCCCCTGAAGATGTAAAAAAGATACCAAAGGATGAATTATGCTCCCACATGGTGGTGTTTTGGTGGTGACACCATTGAGGCCTGTGTAGGATTTGAGGTAAAGTTGAGTGTGGAATTGAACTCATTGACACACACAGCTGTAACTCATGATGGACATGTCACCAAAACAATGCAGTGCTTTCTGCTCATGATATTGTATATCCAAAATAATTGAACAATATCAGAATAATTCTACCCCCCCCCCCCTATATTTTTCCTACTGTCAGCCATGAAAAGACCCAAACAGCACTGACTCTGTCCTAAAAAAGATTGTCTGTATTGAAAATTACATTTAGCCCGTTCCTCTGTGCCATAGAGCTCTATTGGTGCCCAAAACCTATTAAAAAACACATCAATGAGCTGCTCCACTGCAATGCCTGCTACTAGTTATCCTCATTATCAAATGGAAAACATGTTTTGAGTTTCCCGTAAAGATCATGTAACAAACAGCTTGCTGAACTACAATGGCATCAAATGGCTGCTGCTATCGCTAAATAAATAACACTCCTGTAATTTTGGGTGTTGAAAAATGTTATATTCCACAACCGGCCTTTCTCACCCACATGTTGCAATGTTTGTAGCTTGTGGGAAAAAAAAGCAAAACAGAATAAGCAGCTAATAAAGAACCCCCATTTTATTGGCAAACATACCACGGTGGAGAGGGAATAGCGTATAAGGCGTACTGTACTGCCACTGCTGTTCTGCATGCATACACATGCACATGACTACACAAATGCTGGCATCCCAAACATGGTCATAAAGTTGAGACATAAATACCTGTGAGCACAACTTGCGCACAAACACACATGTGCGTAAATATGCAGGGTAGGGCAGGGACAGTATTTTTGTGTAATAAAAGTAACATTTTATTACACCGTTAAAAAATATAGAGACAAAACACCTTACTAACCATAATTAGCGGAGAATGTGTGACTCTGAAAGACGACATAAGGCAACCTTTCCCTGACAGTTAAAATCAAACCATCCATCGACATGTTGAAATGGTCTGGGTGTGATACTACAGTCTTGTTTCCTCTAGACGTGCAGATCAAGAAGTCTGCAGCTCAAGCACACCAGCTCACTTATGACTCAGTCTCTGTAAAACTACTTCACATAACACAATAGAAGGTAGTGGAGTAGTTCAGCCATATTTGTTTGAACTGGAAATCAATTCTAAAGGAGAATAATCCAACAAATGTAATAAACTTCCAACCTGACAGGATTAGTTCCTGAAGTTAGTTTTGTATAAAACCTCGAAAGTCTGTATTTGTGTTTTTGAGACTGTCATCAGTGCATTGCAGCTTCAAGGTGTAAATGCTCAGTCGTAATGTTAACTGCTTATTTTGCTCACGATGTGTCCTTCATATGAAAAATACCATATGGACATGTTAACAAGGTAAAAAAAAACGTTTGCACCAGAGGGGGTCTTTAAATTATTTTTATTACAACAATAAAACAAGAAATGAACATGTTCCGTAGTCAGAAACATATCTGTGTTTGTTGTTCTGTTTCACTCTCAGTCAGGTCACTTAACAATGATGTCTTTGGAGCTACTGATTCAAGAGAATCCAGTCAAATGGTCATATTTTGCTGATTGATGTTGACAGTAACCTGGCATTTTGTAGAACACACAACACAAACACAATAGAAGCACTCACACACCTCTCTTTTTGCTCTAACTTCATTGCCAATATTTTTTCAGTTTCAATTGTCATAAACACAGTTTTGTGCCTGTTGAAGGTGTTCAGTCACTCTCCAACCACTGCACGGCCTCAGGGTGTGATGAGAAACACCTGGCTCTCACGTGACCTAACAGCTGATTTGTTTAGATGTTGACTCAACAATGTGGTGTTTGAAAGAAGCTTTTCATTTTAGTTGGTTTGGTTTAGCTGTCAGAGAGGTTGAATACAGTCAGATTACAAATCAGAAACTGCAAATATATCACAGTACATGTCTATTGTATAATAATATTGGACTAACTGGACTAAAACTGTGAAACCTGACAGTGTAAATATCTGGCAGATCAGTAATAAATGCTATTGTCTTATCTTATCTTATCTTATCTTTTGACAATTTACCAACATTTTCAGTTTATTTTCACAGTTTGAGAGGGAGAGGTCTGCTCAGCTGCTATATACACAAACTGATGCAATACTGATTTGCAGGAGAATTCATGCAAAATGAAGGCTGAGCTCATCACTTGTATGTTGTTTCAATACCCTGTCATCATTAAAACAATCAGAAACTGTAGACAAACGGATATAAGTGATAACATTTTAACAAATTGGTGTGTTTCTATAACTTCCCGTACAAAATTGTCCATCCTGCCTGCCAGCCTTTAACTGCCTCTTGCTGTTGCTGCCTGCTCTCATCTGCTTTTCAGACGAGATGGAGTCCATCTTTAACGAGCCTAATGTACAATTTTCTTCCAAATATTTTGAGGCCACAGTGGCTGCTTCTCAACTCACAGTAGTTGTTCATTAAAATTTGAGAATTTGCTTTGGGGATAAATTAAAACATGAGATGAAAATAATTATTCTCAGGGGCTGGAAATTATAATTAAATGAGGCACGGAACAAAATAATTTTTTATACTTTAACCTTTTTTTTTCTATGCTATGATATCTCTGACACAACTTTGTAATCTAACAGCAGCTGATCAGGCAAACCATCACTCCTGACGACAGTCCCCAAACTGTATTCAAAGCAGCCTGACAAAACCTGGAAACGTAAATGTTCCTGGAAATGTGGACACACACAGCTTCATCTCCATGCTCCTCCGACAGCCTGTGACAGTGACATCACTGAGCAGCTGTTGGCATTTATCACCTAGCTTGTATAAACGCACACACACACACACACACACACACACACACACACACACACACACACACAGGTACGAGTGAAGTAAAGCCAGCAACAGGCAGACAAGCGTTGATGATCTCCCTCTGCTCAATCTACTCCAGCACACAGAGCGAAGCAGAAATACAGCAGTATATGTGTTCAAAACTGCACATGTGCTCACATATGTGTGTCAGTGCAAGTGTGCAAGTGTGTCGTTGTGTGCATGTGTGTGTTTTTGGAGGTAGAGCAGCATGTACACACATAAACATCCTCCAGGCAATGGGAGTCATCCTGGGAATATTTATCTTTGCTGGTAATGCAAAGAGGCAGCCAACCTCTAATCTGGCCCTCAGTTATTTTCTCTGAAATCTCCGAAAGGGAAGGGGGGGATGATGAGAAGAAAGACGAAGGAGGCAGACAGCAAAGTCAGTGGGGAAGGAAAGAAATCTCTACGATGGTGGAAGATGGAAGAACAACAAATTAGAGAGACAGCACTTGTCTTGCGCATGTGCGTGTATGTTGAATGTGTGTGTTTCTTGACATCCTCATGTGTCAGCGTGAGTACATGGGTATTGTAGGTGCATTTCTTTGAGGCATGTGTGAGTCCAGGCAGGTCAGGAGGGGTGGCCAGGGGCTGGGTGATGAGGCGTGTTAGGGACCTTGTGTTTGGTGTGTCTGAGAGGCAGAATGAGGTGGGGTGATGGAAGTGTGTGTCTGTATATGTGTGTGTATATGTGTGTGTGTGGCAGTGGCCATGCCCTGCAGGCTGAGCTGGATCTCTCAGTGTGCAGCTGATTCGAAGTGAATGGCAGCGTGCCGTGTGGCTCCATCGTGGCCAAATGACTTCTGACACTCCTCGCCTTGTTCTTTGATGTCTGAAGAAACAAGGCGACACACTCGCACAAAAACACACACACACACATACACAATGCCATAGCTGGAACATTAACCTCCCGAACACACACACACACATACATACATAGACAAACAGCTACATCCTTACAAACACCCGTGTGCAACTGGAACATTTGACAAGATGTTTAACATTTTGGCTCCGGTTTCTTCTGATGGAAAATTCAATGGAAAATTTGATGCTCCAGTGTCTCCCAACGTGGGAGCATGACAGTTGATCGTTCTGTTTGCTTTCAATGACTTGTATGTATTTACTCTACATGTGTTTTACTTTAACATCCCTGACCTGAACTAGTAAGGCCTTGAGGGAGAAAGACTGTCAGGGGACAGAGTGCACACAAAAGGAACAAAACTTTCTCTCTACTGCGTCACTGCTCCATCTGCACGTGTATACATTGTACATGTCTACATACAACATATGTGCATGCATGTGTATGCGTGTCTCATTCTCTGCTTGATGACTGACACTACATGACCACACATACACAAACAAACTATTTGCCGAGGCAGTCTGTGTGTGTCCATTTGGGTTCATTTGGAACTCTGTCATGTCACATACAGTCTGCTTGGTGCTCCACTTGTCTTTGCTTCAGGGTGGAGGCGTCCAAGACACACACTTGATTTGACTTGGGCCATGTTTTCTGGTACACCACTATGGCTCATCCTTACTGAAGTCTTTGGATCTCTTCTACAACAGACACGGGTTGTTTCATTGGCTTTTAATGTTCAAGGGAATGACCATAGGGTTTGTAACTTGTTTTCAGCTTGAATAGAGGACTCGGGGATGTAGGGAGATTAAAAAGAAAGCAGCAGTAGAAGAACACAACAGGGGGAGATTTTGAAAAACAAACTATATAATGTACAAAACAGGAGGTACAAAGCACCTTGCAAAATATAGAAGCAGCTAATGCAAACTGTAATATCAATGATGTACTGGCTAAATGTTAAACAAAGTAAGAGAAATAAACAATCATACCTCAAAATAAGAAATACGTGTGCATGGTAAATTGATAGAAAGATAATGAGCTTTTAGTAGCCTAAAAGTGGATTGCAATACAACATAATTGCTGGTTCAGATTGAAAATAGACATGCATTAAATCTGCACAGGGAGCTGCAATAATGGTGGAGTTTTGTTTACGGTACTGGTGAGACATGATCCAGGTAGATCAGTTGGAGTAACAGAATAATGTATTTAATGAGATGGCAAAACACTGTAATATTCACAGACAGCATTTTAAAATAATGCAAAGTTATCACAGAAGCAACATTTTTTATAGCAATGATCAAGAGCGAAACAGTATAAGTACCGGGAGTGTTTGCTTGCACATATATGTTTGGATAATGCAACATTTTGCCATATGACTTCATATTCTGGCTACCATTTTGATGAATGAGAGGACTGTGGTCTGAATGCAGCCAAATACTGGTGAGATGTAAACAGACATTGCAGGACGGTCATATAATGCAACAAAAGATATAAGTAATATTATGCTGCACTAACAATTGCTGTTATGGTAAGCAGACAGTAAGAGCAGGACTGTAGGAAAAGAGAAGTGTTTGTAGTGCAAATAAAGTAATTTATGGTTATGCAACTTCTTTTTCCCCAATAAAATTTTGTCTGTAATTGTAAAATAAGAAGGCTTTGTACATAAATCATTATCCTGATTTTAAGTTTAGTACATAAACAGAGCACGCAACCAAAGTAAGATTTTCCATGTAACTGAAGCCCCAAACATAGACTTTGTATCTGAGCGTAAAATTAAAAACAGTATCACGGTAAGTGGTTAAGTGGTTGATGGTTGATTTATGGTGCCCCAGCGTGACAGAGATGAGTGTGCCAAGGCCGACAGGCTTCTTATTCTGTCATACTGTATTCACAACCTGGATGAGAGAAGGAGATCTGGGTGATGACTTAAAATATATACGTTGCCATTTTTATGGACGATTTAGTGGTTTTCTACTGAGCCCCACCCCAGGTTACTCACTCTCTTTCATGCTCACACACTGTGGGGGTTACTGGTTTACAGTTAAAAATAATCCAGGTTCAGATGATGCAATCACCTTGTGATTACACTGCCTAAAATGCAGTTTTTAATTGGACTCTTACTCTAGTCTTTTTTTTAATATAATTTTTTTACATTTTTTGCCCTTTTGCTATTTTATGTTGTTGCTAACTTCCTTCACTGCTTGAAAGCTTAATAAATAATCATAAAAAACAAGAATAAAGCATATGTAACTGTGGAACTGCACATAAAGATGCAAATATTTCATTGGCCTGTTGGTCCAAAGTTTGTCAGTTGACAAATTTTTAATTGAATTTAATGTCATTTAATATAATTAAATTAAATTAAAAACAAATCCTTGTAAATGCATTGACTTCCAAATTTGTACACACATTACATGGTTATTATATCTTCACTAGGACATTGTGTGCTTGTTGATGATGTACTGTCTCCAGATATGTATTGTATATCCACTGCTTTGTGTGCAGCTGCTGCCTCATTACGTGTTGTTTGTTTTACCAGCAGTGTGAATGGGATTAGAAGTGTGTGTGTACAGGCTCCCTCAGTCATCAGAATCTTTTAACTGTATTCACTGAACCTGTTCACATACGTAGGGGTGCGTACAGACAACATTCCCCAGTGTGCATGCATGTATGCATGTGTGTGTCTGTGTGTGCATGTGTCTCAAAGACAGATTTTTATATGAGCCACATTTTTCCTGGCTCATCCAAATCAGCACTGGTTTCCGCTGGTGTGTATATATGTGTGTCTGAGTATTTGTACAAGGTTGTGTGTTTCCTCTGTTGTGTCTGTGCACATTAACTGATTTTATACGGCTTGAGCAGCAACCAAAAAAAATACAGCTGCATGTTGGTTTTAGAGGAGTTAGCACTTGTACAGCACAGTGACTCACAGAACATGATTAAGCACAATAAAATGTAGACAAATCATGCAATCCTGATAAAGATAGTTGGCAGGAGGGCAGTATGTTGTCAATACTCGAAGGTACACATAAGTTAATGCTCTGCTAAATACAAAAGTCTCTTTGTGCTAAATACAACTCTGCTATCTGGATGACTGCTGACCAAAATGAAAAATCTGCATATGTCTGTGTTTTTGCCAAGAAAATAAATTATCAAGCATACTCAGTAAGCTGAAACACAAGTCGTCCTTGTTATTAAAAAAGAAAAAAACAACTCTAATATTCTTAGTGAGCCAAATGAAATAACCACCAACTTTCTTTTGTGCAGTAATACTCCTAAACTGTAAAGTGAAATACTTTGACCAATTTACATCACTCCTACTTGAGTGGAGTTCTAACACATTCACTTGACAATCCTTATTTTACCCCCATGTAACCAGCATATTATGCAAGAACGGAGTATGTGTTGTGCTGCATCTAAGGGCAAATTACATACTTGTCTCTTTCAGTGAGTATCACCCAGACAAGCACTATACATGGCTGCCCTTCCCTCTAGCCCACTGTAACCCATCTCTGCAAAAACAGAAAGGAGAGGAGGAGAAAGAGAGACAGAGATAGGAGACAGTTTAAACAGGGAGTGAAGGAAGCGATGAAAGTTTTAAAGCAAAAGCAAGAAAAACGTCAACATGATCAAAACCTAATCTATCTATCTATCTATCTATCTATCTATCTATCTATCT
>NW_007577882.1:550905-613635 GCF_000690725.1 Stegastes partitus
TATATATATATATATATATATATATATATATATATATCCTTCATCCAGAATGAGAAACATGTGGTGCTGGGATAATATTTGCTCTGACGCTGCTGATGTCATTGTCAAAGTTGCCCCCCCTCCCCCCAACACAACCACCACCATCCCTGCAGCCTTCTGTCCTTACCTCTCTCCCTCCTTTTCTACTCTGAGTGCCGCTGGCTTTACAGACGAGCTCTGTAAGGATTAATTAACCAATTAGGAGCGGAGCCCCTGGGAGGCGTTCGAGGGTCCCCTTGTTGTCATTAGACACACAAACACACACACACACACACACACACACACACACACTGAGAGACACAGGCCTCAATTAGGCTGCGCTGTGATCGCTCTCATTGACTGGAAGATGCATCTCTAGCAGCAGTGTTCATCTCCCCCCCTTGAGTGACTGAAGAGGTGAGTAACCTTTTAATTAAATTATCATTATTATCCTGATGTCCACTGTTTCTGCTAACCCCTCCTCTCAACCTCCACATTTCACCCCCCTCGAGGTGCTGCTTGATGAAATTAAGGAGGAACCTCCACAAAAAAAGATCTGGAGCTTCACCCTCCTTTTTTTCTATTTTTTTTATCTGCATCGTCTTTCTCTCAGCAGAGATCAATGTTCACTCCATAGCTCCAAGCAACAGGCTTGAAAGCTTTGTGTCTGAAAAATGTACCTACAGGGAATGTCTGTCTCACACTCAACCTATACGCTCATATGATTGTGGAATAGAGAGCGACAGTTATGGAGAGACGGCAGGAAACGAAGGCCTAAAACACAGAGTAAAGGATACTCCTGTATCATAACATGTTCATGTCGGTGCCAGGTTTTGAAGGGTGATTTCTTTCCTGCCCTCCTTCGCCAGACTGACAGGAGCTGGGATACTTTGAGACTGAGGGCCGTGCAGAAGTGCAGTGCAGTCTGCTGTGTGTCAACGCTGACTCTCCTGATTAGGGCAACACCACAGACAGCCACAGACGCAGCAGGGGAGGGCTGATGCTGCTGGAGACAAGACAAGACAGGCCCCCCACTTCTCATCATTTCCTCATTTGTCTGCTCACTTGGCCAGCCATCACAGCTGATCTGTATGCCAGCACATGACCTGCATTGGATGAGATGCAGATGCATTGGTTAAATGACGGTCTGACCTCTTGGTTCAGGCACTTAACCTCTGCGGGACAGTCGTGCAACAGACTCCGATTGGTCTGTTTGCGCGTTGACCTCCACAAACCGTTTATGTGCAAAACAGGAACCCCTAGGGCCAGTATGAGGCTCCATTACACTGGTTAATGTTTTCATACATGTCGGGCTCAGGCCTACACAAATGCAACGATCAGTGATTATCAGTGATGAGAACAACATTTAATGTTCTTAAAGTAAAAAATCTGTCTTGACTTCTCACATTTTAAAGATCAGCTGCAACTTTCCTTTACATAAATAGACAGCCTCTGTTTAACGTACATTACATTTATAGCAGAAAACAAGGTGGCTGTCAGTCACAATTAATCTGGATGTTGTTATACTGAATATATTTATATATATATGTGTGTGTGTAGTATACAGACAACTTCCCACATAAATGTACAAAATTCACATTATATATGGAGCACATAAGACTTTGCAGATGCTATCAGACATTTAAAGGAAGAAGCTCAGCAACAGCAGAAAATTATTATTATTATTATTATTTCCTTTAAGTACAAGCACTAACAAACAAAGACTGATATGCACACTTAACTAATAACACATTACATTATTTCTGTGTTCACAGTTTTGATGTAGATACAATTTGCTGCTATGCTGGATCAGACTTAAAGCATACATCTTGTTTGTGTTTGCAAATTCTGCACAACATTCTTGAACCTTTATGCTGCAATTCCATCATCACTGACTCTGTATGATGAGAAAGTAATCAGAGAAACTTCGGATCTTGAGGGTTTGAGCCCTTTTTGGAAACATGTGAATGCGTACAGGTACTGACGTCACAATACTGTTTTCCTCACATTTCAAGTCCTGCTCTTTTTTTTCTTATATCTATATGTACATTTTTCTGTCTAGTATGTGTGTATCTCTCTATGTATAATGCTGCTGACAGGAATGTGAATTTCTCCACTGTGAGATAAATAAAGGCATATCTTTTTCACAATTTATACTCTAACTGAACAGGGATGGTCCATGAAATGACTGCGAGACGGTTTGGTCTGTGTCACCGAGTGATCTAAGTCTATCTCCTTTCCATCTGTTTGTGATCTCCAAGAGCACCGTGTGCTATGAATGAGCACAGGGGAGAAAAGAAGAAAAAAGGGGGGAATGAGAGGAAAGGAAAGTAGAGGTTTTACTGCATCCTGGTACATCCTGCCTTAATGAGGCCCCCCTCTCTGTCTGCCCATCTGTCCCCAGCGGGATTGGCCGCACAAGGCCCCCATGTTAGTGAGCAGGCATGTTTGTGTGTGTGCATGCATCTGTGTGTGAGTCTGTGCAGGGGGGGAGATGTACTCGGGAGGAACTCACCGGATCAAGGTGAGAACCGTCTCATCCTCGGTGAGAGGCAGTGATGTGACAGAGAGCAGGTAGTGGAGTTCAACATTCACTGTCTGTTAAGGTTCACTCTGGGTTTATTTATTCCTTGAAACATGAGCACATGTTCAGGATTCCCCCTCCATCTCATTTACCTCAGTAGGAAGGGGGACTGAGTCATCCATCCTTACCCCCTCCCTCCCACCCCCCCAACCCCACCCCACCTCTGATGACCCCTCTCCGTGGTACAGTCTCATTAGCCTGAGCTGCAGCGGCTTGTTAACCCCACTAATCGAAATAGGAATGAGCATAAAAGAGCCCAAGAATTTACAGCCAGGTCCACACTTCAAAGAGACAGTGGGAGAGGTGGTGGTGGGGGGGCATCATCCAGCAGACTCGCAGTGTGTATAGGCGTATGTGTGCGTTTGCAGGAATGTTGATTTAGTTTGATGAGTTGGGTTTTGGTAAAACTAATGCTTAAGACTATATCCTTCTCATCTTACGTTATTTAGAAGACGCTTCACATTTGTCACGGAGAAGCAAAACAAAGTCTGCATCTTGGCAAATATAGCAATTTTCAGCCTCAGATTTATTTATTTTTTTTCAAAACTTGACACTGAAAGTTGAAGGTTTCCCCAACGAGACTACAAAGCGTGTGCGCTGCAGTAGGCCGGATCCTGTGTCAAATTCCCACAGTTCTTTAGATAATGTATGTGTAACAGAGACATGCTGCAGCGCGCCCTGCTCTCATCAACTCTGCTGAAGCTGCCAATACAGACTCTCACATAACTAATATCTCGGCTTTACCACCTGAGTAGGGCCAATCCACTTTACAGACTCTGCAGCTGCTGAGCTCAAGAAACTATCCTATTTATAACAATTGAAAACACACAAGGAATGTAATGTGTCAGTATCATACAGAGGCATAAGGAACTCTTACATGCAGTGTTGTTGTTAAGGCCTTTTTTTTTCCTTTCCTATACTCAACCACTAAACTAAGCATTGTGGAGTTTAAAATGTTAAAATCTGCTCTCTTTTGCTACAGCAGGAAAAAATAACAGTGAAAGAAAACAGCTGTTATAAGCATCTAAGATAACTGCAGATTTTATTCAGGCTTGTGCAAAAGCATATTGAGGTTTTTGTACCTAAATGAACTTAATGAAATGAATGCGGTGGATGTCAATAGGAAAATATTACGGAGTCTACTCGTAAAGCTCCAAGGATCAGTCAGCACACCCCCTCTCTCAAATCTATTCACTTGGCCGGGCGTGGCAGTCAACACTTGGCAAACTCCAAAATCCCAGAGGTGCAGAAAGCTACTTTGTCAAGGGGAACATGTAATCCATTTATTCAGTCATACATGTTTATCTTTTGGATCCGTTGTGTCACTTACACTGTGCTTGTTTGCTTTGTGTCATTTTCAGTGTCAGCACAAACTTCTCTTTTTATATTATTCAAACAAACTAAAACGCTGTGGTTTGGTTAGGTAGACCCAAAGGGGGATTTGGCTCATCCTGATTCATGGTGCACCACAATGGCTGGTATGAAATCTGTTAATACCAGCCCACTCACTACAACCTGAGCCCTTGTGTGTTTTTAGATACGAAGGCGTGCATAATATACCACAGCAACTCTCAGAAGATGGTTGGAAGTTTGTTTAGAAAGCGTGGCTTATTTGTACAGGAGCTAGCTGATAGAAATGCATCTGCAAATCAACACCGAGATCAGTCATGTTCCACTGCTGAACTCATCTCACATGTGAAGTGCAGGACTGTATCAACAGTAATAACTCACTGGCAAAACCTGCAAAATGACTTTTTATTTGTATGTACGCACTTACACATTGTATTTCATACATTTAGATAAGCTCCCGTACATGAGAATTACCTTTATCCTGTCCTCGCCTTTAGATCGCTGCTCTCCTGCTTTGGAAAGTAGTTCCAGCAGGATGGCTGCAAACCCTCTGAGTCCTCCGGCCTGTTTATTTTCATTCTGGAACACACCAGAATGACTGGTTAAAATCTATTTGTTTAGTGTACAGCTTTGAAGGTTTTTGCGCAAATTTGGCTAGTTACAGGAAAATAGAGGTAAGAGACAGAGACACAATTGGTACAAGAAACAATAAGACATTTGTGTGGTTTGGCTGGTAACAGTTATGTATGATGCCTCTAATTTTCACCACATGCTATTGACCAACTTATATGAGCCTCACAATAGGAGGGTAGTAATCCAGCAATGAGATGCTGTTGTGCTGAACAGAACTGTGGACTTGTGTATGAGTGTGTGTGTGTGTGTGTGTGTGTTTGTGTGTGTGTGTGTGTAGCTAAAACACAGAAAATCTGAAAATACTTTATGGAGGGACATAGTATGTTGCGCTTGTGCCACCCATGGTTCCCCATTGGTTGTTTACTGAAATCTTACTGTTGTGACTGATTTCGTGCAGATGAGTTGAACAGCTTTGAATGAAAGTGTTTACAGTTGTATTCCTTAGTTCAGTTGTAAGGACATATCAGGAAAATCAGGAAAAAGAGGGGTACCCAAAAGTTGAATAACAGCATAGTCACAGCCTCCGTTAGCATGGAACACTAAGCTTAGCATTTCTTTGTAAAATGTATTTAAATGACTTTTGGATATGGCCTAACAGCCCACCATGAAAGGAAGAAAAGTAATTTTTCTGAGCGTCATAAGCATTTAAGCCTGAATGACAACAGTATTAGACCACTTGTCAACAAAGCAGCATTATCTGGGCCAAGCAAACCGAAATGACTCTAATTCTTCCAGAACACATATTTTTAGAAGTCTATGTCTCTGTCACAGGTCTTTGGGGGCAATCATGTGGCTGTAAACACTAAACCATGAAAGATGTCTTGCATATTTCGGTAAATGTTTATGAGAACAGCATTTTTGGAGGGATCAGATAACAGTTTTGTGGTCCAGCAGACTGATAGAGAGATTGGGAAAATAGAGTGATGCTGTTCATTACTTACAACCATTGTGCACTCATGGTTCTAATGCTGGAGGTTCACTGGGGGACAGTGAAATAAATGCTTGTGACCACAGACGTATGACTTTTTTCCAAGCATATTTAGAGTGATCACATAAACAGCATTATAATATGTTTAGCATCTTATTCTGTTGAGTCAGTGTGAACTTCTGTTTCTTCACTGCTCCATTCCGTCAACAGAACGACACTCAAATATGTGTAGATTGTGCATAAATATCAGCCGGTGGCCGTGCTTTGTCAGGTACGCTGTGTGATTTAATGAGACAAGGAAGCAATAACCATCAGATAAAGCAGCCAACATGGAAAGAGACAGCTAAAGAAAAGATGAAGCAAGGAAAATGTTTTCACACCCCCGTTTCAGTCTTGTGATGAATCCAGCGTGTTTTGAATAAAGGATGTCTTGTTTCCAACACGTTTGTGTACGTTCAAGCGCACATTCACAACATATGACACATATGGATGTGTTATTATTTTGAAGGGATGGAAGTCTGAAGCAGATTATGGCTGCATGTTCAAAGGAGACTTCAAGTAATGATTTAAGTTGAGCTCTCCATGGGCTATGTATTAATGAGAAGGACAATTAGAAAATACATACAATTAACCCAGTGAACCCCTAAACCTCCCATCATGTTTTCTGTTAGCAGAAAAAAAGTAAAATAATAAATAATAATAAAAAAAAATCTGTCATTGCACTTGTCACTTTGTGGCATGTCAAGAGTGGAGAATGTATTCAAGCCTTTGGCAACGTGTGACCTTTTAGGGAAGCCCAGGCGCAGTTTCCCTAATTAACCCGTCCTCTTCATGCACACAGACATTCATATCCACACACCACGGCGCCTTCTTCATTAGACAGACACGGAGATCAACAGATTAATTTAATCTGCATAAATGCAAATGTCCTCCTTGAGCGTCACGGTGCGTGCGGGGGAGATGGTTAACGCAGACGACAATGTGCCCGCAAAAATTATTTACTGACACATTACAGGTTCATGAAAAAACTATATACATATATATATTTAAAAAAAATCACACTATCTGGATTTTTTTCCCTTCTTTTTATATAAGGGCCATTTTTCTGGGGGGAAAATATTCAGTTTTAGTTCTGAATTTTACGCATACATTGATTTTCATTCCTCATCAAATAAAACATAAATCTCCAAAACGTCGCTATAAACTAACACATGAGATGCTCTAAAACATCTTCATAGTAAATAATAGGGGATTCTTTTTTTTATATTATATTTGTGTATCATTTCTTTTTCTCCCCCCGCCCCACCTCCATCCACAGCCAAATGTGGCACATCTCAGCCAGGTCCATCCTTAATTATTCGGAGACAATGGACACTGGAGCTCTTCATTAACAGCGGCATTAGGACATTAAAAATACACTCGTTATTAGTGCAAATTAACCCAATTTCGGGAGGTTCCTATAAGGCGCTGTAGCAGGCCCACATCAAAGCAGTGGCCAGTCTGTGACAGAGTCCAGGCGCGACGCAACGGGATGAGGCTGCGTCTTCCTGTAGCGCTGCACAAAGTCAACCGTGAAAACCTTCTGTTATTAGACATGCAAAATAACCAAACACATGTTTACTCTCATAGGCCGCTTCAACACAGAGACGAGGGTTTGTTAGTGAAGGAAACTAATCGAAATCAATGTCTTCAGTGAATCTGTCAAACACAGTTAGATGTTTGGGACGGTTCTGTCAAGAAAAACAACAACAAATATTGTTTATAGTAAAAAAAAAAAACGCAATAAGAAACAAACAAACAAAACCCTAAACAAACAAACAAAACCCTTGTAACCTACTGCTGTTAAATTTCCGGAATAAAAATAACAATTTATTTCACGAATATTACGTAAAAACACGGTGGTAAATATTTGCTTGGCATTTTAGACAGATGTGAATTAATTGTAGTCAGTGAGTGGTGAAAATGTCACTGGCTGTATTAAGTCAGTCAGTTATTCTTGGAAACAGCAAGAAAACAAAAAATGAATTACATAAACAGGACACTTGTTTCACTGTGCTTCTGAAGTCTGCAGTGGTACTGAGAAAAAAAAGTGCATTTCATTATTGAAATAAATGAACTCATACATAAATCAACACACGTATAGACTTGTAGTGAGGCTTTTTTAATATAACATTTATAAGACAACTAAAGAAAGAGGCTGATAAATATAAACTGATAAATAAAACCAAAAAGAAACACATAATAACATTTCTATCAATAAAACATAGCAATCAACCTACATGTCCCCATAATTTCATTTTACTAAAAATAAATAAATGAATGAATAATAATGATGATATTTTCAAAATGTTTTGCGACCACATCATTGGGACACACATACAGCATGCAAACACTCACACAGGGTTGTTAAAGAGCTTTGGTGGCATTTAAAGAGGCTTTAGGAAGCGCCTGAGTGACGGTGATACCTAAGAGGCCTCCAGCAGCAGCCACAACGCTGCAGCTTCACTCCTTCATGTCCTGGTGTGTGCAGCGGGGCCATTCTGGCCTGTGTTTAACAAGTTCCCCCCCTTGCTTTTTAAAGACATGTTTAAACAAACACAGCTCTTTTCTACATCCCCTGCCAGCCTTCCTTTGAGCGCAGCACAGTGTGAAAAGGTGGAAGCAGGCTTTGACCGTTTGTGTGCCACAGCAGGGAGAGTAAGCGCAGAGGGGAAAGAGAGCAAGGGAGGAGTGGTGTGTATACTGACTGACTGTAGGCTTTGCCTTTGGTAAATACAGGAGTTTTTCACAGAGAGGGATCGGTGGGTGAATGGGAGATGCCCTCCTGGAGAATAGAGGTACCAGGCCAATGCTCATTAGTCTCCTCGAACTGAGGCTCCAGGATAAAAGAAGGCAGGGCAGCCCCTGTTCAAGATACAAAAGAGGGTCTTCATGAGTATATGAATCCCTGCTGGGGTCCCAGTGAAATGGAAATGCAGTAATTGCCATGATCTTATGAATGGTCAGCTCCTCCTTGGCCGTGTTGCCCGCCTTGTCCTGCTGTGATCACATCATTTGGGGAGCCGGGGCCCTTAAAAAAGAAAAAAGTTAGCCTTCAACAGCTGGGCTTGCATCAGATTTACTGAGGCTGAAAAAAGGAAAACCTTTTCCATGCTTCTAGCGAGTTAAATGATCTGATTCTCATCACTGCTATAAGCTTTCCTTTGCTGGAACAGCACCAGTCTCTGTTAAAACATCATCTTAATGATCAGTTAGGGCATGAGCTGATGATGATAGTTATTTTTGAATTCATCAGCCATCCTCCATCCTTCCCTTCCACATCACATGGTAAGTGTGAAAAAAGCATGAAAACCCTGTGATCTCACATGACAACAACACAAACTGACATAACAAGCAATGTCTGGCACTTAAAGCAGCGGCAACAACAAGTAAATGCTACTTTTTTTGCAATTAATTTGGTTCACAGAACCGATTGCATGCCTTTCTGAGAAGCCAACACCAGGCCATGTACATTTAGAAATACAAACAATCCTAATTGAAGTTGTTTGGTCATCATTTATCATTGGAGCAGACTTTAAGGAGTGTGAACAACCTCTCTGCACCCGACAAAGCCTTTTTGTAAATCATGTTAAACAAGACAGACGTGCCTGTGAGTTTCTTCTCTCTATTCCTGCGGCACATCTAATTTACCAACTGCATGGAGGAGCTACAGGCTTTGTTTGCATTGTCCCTGCCCTGAGACAGAGCAGCTCTCCTGGACTACACTAAACTGGCTTGGCAGCCGGCGTGTGTGTAGTGCCAGGCTTGAGGGAGGGTGTGTGTACTCATATGTGCGTGGATTCGTGCACATATATACCCATATCTAAGCTTTCCTGTGCAAGGATGCAGCGCTTCAGACGCTTTGCATCACAGGCCTTCATGCGCTCCCGTCTGCGTGTGCCTGTGCTCGACGCACACACACACACACACACACACACACACACACACACACATACACGGCAGCTTTGAGAGAGCACAAATCGGGCGAATTAATCCTCGTACCCTCTTTTGGCACTCATCAGTTCGTGACTTGTGAAAAGCGCCAAAGTGAGGATTGTAAGTGAGCAGGACACTCGTCACAGGTCCGCCCATGAGACTCAGTGACACCTGTCATCACAGCTTACTCTGAAGACCTGCTACACACCACCTCCAGCCTCGCCTCGCCTCCGCCACCAACAAATAGGGGGAATGGAGAGAAGTGGGGTGGAGTGGGGGTGGTGGTGGATTTATAGATCCCCTCTTTCTCTGTTCTCTGCACTGGTAGCGAGGTTAGAGGGCACAGAGCAAGCGGAGAGCAGAGTAGGAGGGAGAGGGATGAAGGGATGAGGAAAGTCTGCCTGGTTAGCGTTTGTCCTTCAGATGAGCATGCTTCTCTGGCCCTGTGGCTATAGCTCTCCTTCCCGCCTGACTGCGTACTCAGGACAAAGAGGCTGTATGTACGTGTGTGTGCATGTGTGCCTTAGTGTAACATAGGATGCTCTAACTGCTTAACAGTTCCGTTTTCACTTTAGTAATGAGTCTATTTCCATTTTAACATCCTTTTTAAACACATTCACGAAGCTGAACAGAATTCCTAATGACAAGTTTAATCATACAGTTATTATTTCACCGTGGAAAGGTTTATTTCGTCTCCTTCGGCTTTATTGGTTAGTAGTTCATTATTGCATACTAAACAACACAAAAAGTACGAAAAGTAGCCGGGGGGGGGGCAGAAGAGTGGAGAGAGAAAAAAGGGCTTGTTTGGTTCAGAAACCATTTAACAACTTCCCCTGGAAATTGAAAGAGGAAATAGTTTTGGGCTGGATTGCAGTAGGGGGGAAAGAAGCCCATATGAGGACCAGATGAAGAGGGTAAGCAGCCAAGCAGGACTGACAGTGGGAGGGGAGGACAGGGAGGAGGGAGGGAGAGCCTTTTGATGTTCTTCATTTACATCTCACAACAAAACAGAAGAAAAACAAACTGAAATCACTGTAAAACAGTGATAGAGGGAGAGACGGAGAGAAAGAGAGAGAGAAAGGGGGACAGAGAGAGAGTAAGAGTCGAGGAGAGAGAGAGAGAGAGAGAGAGAGAGAGAGAGGGGACTGGGTGTTTATGAGGTCATTTACCAAACTCGTGTTTTCAACATTTCCTCCCCACTTTAATTTTTCAGCTTTGTTCTACTCTAATTACTTCCATCCACATGTGAGAGTGTATGTGTGTGTGTGTGCGTACGCTTGTGAATGTGTGTGCAAGTCACTGAGTGTGTGTTTGGTTTTGTATGGATCCATGTCATTGCAACTGTGGCTATTGCAACACAGTCTAAAGACATGACCACTTCCTTTCTTTTAACCCTTCACTGATACAGCAAGACACTCTTTATACTCTCCACTGATATCATTGTCTGATCACAGAGTTGCGCCACCTTTCTCTGTCCAGAGCAAAGGTGTCGAGGAGGCTGTTATTGGTTAGCAGTCACCGTTGGCTCCTTTTAACCATGGCCGCCATCTTTCTCTAACAATTTTAACCGTTTCTCATATTTTATCATAATCAAAAATGCATCTGTGAAATTTGAAATTGATATATCAAGCACTTTCAGAGATTTTATTAGATTTTTTTAATGAACTGCCCGTCGACCCACTTTTAGCCCATGTTTTTGCACAATAAAATTTGAGTCAATGTTTAAAAGACAAATACTCTGAAACTATTAAAGATAAAAGCTTGACATTTTCCACAGTTATTTTTTATTGATTCAGAATCTG
This sequence comes from Stegastes partitus, assembly GCF_000690725.1. Classification (NCBI taxonomy): domain Eukaryota; kingdom Metazoa; phylum Chordata; class Actinopteri; family Pomacentridae; genus Stegastes; species Stegastes partitus. The sequence goes on from NW_007577882.1 coordinate 562,196, forward strand.
CAATATTGAAAAAATATTTATAATGTAGAAGCCAACTACTGATATTTTCTGAACCACGTGCAGTTGCATGTCACAACAATAAAACACTTGGTCACATAAAAGAAAAGAAGGTTATTTTGGTTGAACTTTCATAACTGATTGAGTAGGTATAGCAAGCTGCACCACAAAAACAAATATATTGCCAGATATTCTAATTCAAGGAGAAAACAGAGTTCTGCGGTTTCAATATACATCTAAGAAAATATATTTTTGTTCAGGGCATTTTTTATTTTTATTTTCAGAAAGTATTTGCCATATCAATCTAAAATTTTTACAAAAACTCAGAGATATCCATATTTCAGTCGATAAATAAATCCGGAAAATCAGACATGGTTGAGCAGAAATTGTTCTAAAAATTTGATGGTGTGAGATGAAATGACCCAGTTCTGTAAATCTTTTTTTATTTTTATTTTTTATTTTTTTTTAAATAAAGAACCATAGACAATGGTTCTAAAAAATTACATCATTCTGCTGGAAGAGATGTCATACCAGAAAACAGCCACAGGTCTCACTGGAAGGCATTGATCAGACATTTCAAAGCATAGTCATACTATAGAACTATACTATACTATAGTACTATAGACGGTAGAAAGTATTTGAATTTCTACTTTCAAATTCTTCATTGGGAGATAGACAGTTCTTCTGTCCTGACTTTAGTGAGATGTTCACTTCACCACTGTGGGGCCAGACTTTTGTCATTGGAAGAGATCAGTGCTAATTTACAGGTATAAGTAAATCTGGCCTCATGGGTTTATTTTAAAGGTTTCATTGGAAAACATAAAAATAAGGAATCAATTACAAAAAAAAAAAGTTTATGCCACATTCAGCAAAACCTGTTGTTGTCATATTGACTGCCGATGCCACATCAAAATGCCGTTGTAATGTGACCACATGTTCTGATCTATTGCTTCTTGGCAGTTTAATGAAAATGGCAGCAGCCCAACTGAAATTATAGGTAACTTACTAAATAGATTTTCTTCTGAATTTATTTTAATGGTCAACAATTAAGCAGTCAAACACATCTAAAGTCGGTTGTGTTAGTCATTCTGTGCTTTATTACTGTTAGGAACCTCAAACAGGGTTACTGCAGGTGTGTCCCCAGAGCACAGTGCTCCGACCTGTCGGTGTTACGCAATCTGGTGCATTACGGTTCTCCAGTCAAATAATGACACTACGTTACATTTCAGAGGGAAATCTGCTACCAAGAAATGAAACAGGAAGGCTTGTTTTTTTGATGTGATGGTTCAGACATTGCTGAATGTCTTGGCTGGCAACTTTGTCTTTTTCTTGTATGACCTTGTTGCTTTCAAAAGTTTCTGTTCTCTTTTTACATACCTTAATATATAAAATGTTGCAAAGTTTGCATCTGCAAACAGAAACTCTATAGATGCAATAGTATTTGTAAATCCCAAACCCACATGGTTCTGGCTGAAAGTTCTTATCTCTCGCTTGTTCAAGGATGAGCTTGTGTTCTGCAAGCATCACTGGTGCAGCAATAGCTGCCTGGCATCCTCGCTGCTCTGGGATCAGAGCATGACTAAAGCATGTGTTATGACATTCGGTGATATTTGCATATTCATTTGTGACATTAAGAATTCCTCTCTGCCGCCTCAGGTGTTCCTTGTGGAACACTATGAATACAGTTCTTCATGTTTTTGCCAAGTGAACCTGACTGAGCAGCCCAGCTGATAGTACGTCTTAACCCCTTTTAGATGTTTCTTGAAAGAAGGAACAGGAGCTTTCAGGGCAGAGAGGCAGGGTGTAGGCACACAAAGTACGCCTGGCTCTGACTCACTCTGGCAGTGGCTTTAATCAGGGTGGAAAAGCTGCGTAGTTCTCATGCGATGCCGAGTCAAGTACTCGCCCTGAGGTCTGCAGGGGGTCAACCACGGTGCACAGACATAGAGAGAGAGAGAGAGAGAGAGAGGGAGAAATTCACGTACCCTGACTAGTAGACTGGCCAGAGGATGTGCATTCCACACGTTGAAGTACAAAAGACATTTATTGTATCAGATTCAAAAGATAATACCTCAGTGTAACATGAACTAATATTCAGGTGTTAAAGCGACACTTTGCTAAGTTTTGCTGAGCAGTTGCAACATTGGCCTCTGTGGCTACAAGTTGTAACTACAAGGTTCTGGTGCATAAAATTCTGTTGGGCGGTGAGAGGTACTGGAACGTGGCACATCAACTGCACATGCAACAAGCGCAAAGTTATCACCTCAGTGTTAGGTGTGCTTCAGCTGAAAAAAACTTGAAAGGTTTCATGATGTTTTTCTTTTTTTTTTTTTTTTCCTTTTACTCTCATAACTTTTAGATATTGAATCATAATGTGACATCATGAGATTATGAGCATTGAGGCACATATTGCATGTCATGTCTACGTATTTCACCCTTTTCGTGACTGCATGAAAATTACACTTGAAATGGTTGCGTTTAGGGGGAGGGGTTCATTTGCTGTACCGACACATCGTGCAATGCCACATCGAATACAAAGAATTTATTCACACACAAAGTGACTTATTAGGTTTTTCTTGATACCAGAATCACGGCCACTAACAACTTTGAAAGTAAAAATGTAAATCACACACTACATTTTGATTGCAGCACAGTTTACAGATGAACCGAAGCCAAGTTATATTACCGGCTCAGTGAAGCAGGTTTCTTGCTAGGGGCTAAACTTGTCTTTAAATGGGCTGACATGGCTAATGATCAAAAACTGAACAACTTTGCTAGCACAGCCAGCTAATATTACTCAATAGTCCAACAATGACAAGGTGAGCTTGGAATCTGTTTTGTTTTCTTGCTACAAATAAAAAGCCGATCCGAGATTTATTCTTTTCCGGGCTGTTCGTTTTTTTAATTTTTAATTTTTTTTTTCCGTCTTCGCCTCTTCACCTCTGATGTCCATACTGAAAATCTTTTTCTCCTTTTTTTTTTTCATTTCATGGTAGATAGCAAACAGCTTTAAGATCATGTCCGAGAACACCAAGCTGGTTTCTTTGTATTGGTAACCAAAGACTCAGAGTTGGTCGTAGTTAAGGTTGGGAGTTTACTTTCCAAAGTGACTGAAGCATCCTAAAAACCCTCTCCAAAAAGATTTTGGTTTAAATGACTTTAGCTGGCATTACAGAAACATATAATTTCCTTGTGTCCTAAATTTAGCCCTCAGCAACATTGAATAACCTGTTATGTTGGTTGAGTCTGGTCACAGCACACAGTTATTAGCAATCAGAATGAACTGTGTGACACCGTGTTGTTGAGAAACAAAAGTGACCTGAAAACTGGCTGGTGGACAAAAAAATAAAAAATAAAAAATGGTTGAACTGTGGGTCATTTTACATCAGTGGAGCAAGGCGATACGCATATGAAGAGAGAGACAGAAGGGAGTGAGAAGATGGAGAAAAGAGATGGTAGAGTGGGCAGGAAAAGTGAGAGACTCAACCTGAGCTGGAACTTGTGGGTTTTCTGTGTTCTCAGGGCCTGTTTGTGAGGGCTGCATTCAGGGTTACAGGTCTGGCCCTGAGCACCAGCGCTGTCACTGGGAATTACAAACAGGCTAACTGTGTAACATGCCTTAACGCTGTGGCAGAGAGCCTGAGGGGGCAGAGAACTCATGCCGGCTGCCTGGCTGCATGCAGGAATTTCTGCTTGGTAACTGCCTGCACTCCTTTATTTAATATACTGCTCTGTGCAACAACAAATAGTGCAGAGATTAGTTGACTTTTTACAGCTGCTTCCTGACTTGGATTTCTAGCTGTTGTTGGGGAGTTAAAGCCTTAGTAAACTTGTCTTTTTTGTATAACGTTAAATGAAGCTGAACTGATTCTACTCTTCTGTCAGTGTAAAGAAGATAAATGAACCTATGACAAAACCTCTGTGTCACTCATCCTAAAGTAAAGTAAAGTAAGAGGATGTCAAGAAGTTGTAAATTGCATCAACTGTAACCTGAGACAGACATGAGAGTTCAAGTTTTAATGAATTCTCATCTATTATTTTAGTTTTTTCAGGAGAACAGTGTATGGCAGATCCTCTGAAACATAATTTATTTTTGGATTCTGTTCAAACTCAGATGTCAGTAAGACTTGAACAGTAATGGCTATAACTGTTATGACTGATTCATAGAAGGTAGACATATATGCAGCCAAAAGTAAAGAGATGGAACTTGAAATGCAGAAAGCAGTGGTTGCTTTACAACATGTGAACATGATGGTACTCATCAAAGATGACTTGGCCTGTATGTCACTCATTTGGAAATGCTTCCTTGAGTCTCTGGAGCCACAAATCCCAGTATGCTTCAGTTTGTTGCTGCGGTAATTGTTATTAAAACAGAGCCCAGGGCAAATATCTGCCCCATTCATTAGAAAGTCTCATCAATTAACACTACCCACAGGGTTGTTTGCAACACGCTTAGAGCAATTGCCAAAGCTACAGTCACTGTCCTCTATTCCTCCTGATTAGTTCTCTGCTCCAGTTTCTTCTAACATGTGATACACTACTTGGATGACTTCAAGGGAAATACACCCTCTCTTCACTTAATAATGACTTCAAGACGGGCTTTGCCAAAGAGGAATATTTGTAAATGCAATTAAATCACTTTATTTTAATCCTCAATGCAACGCATTCAGTCAAACACACACAAATTCGTACACTGAGAAGGCACAGCTGCTGATCTGCTTATTGGAAGCAATTTTGGGGTTTGCTGCAGTGTTCAAGGATATATTTGGGAAAAGTTGGCAACTTAATTAATATGCACACCCATTTAAATCAATTAAAGTAATTTGTGAACCAATGCTAATATTTTCCTCTATGGCAATAATTTGGAATCAGTTACTTCATAATTTGCATCTGAATTTGACTCTATCATGGAAACCTATCTCTATCATGTACCAATATTATCTTTAGTTCTGTTGTGGTGCCCAGAAGCTACTAAACTGGAGAGAAAGAGAGCCCTCTGGTGGTAGTAACTGCCACAAAACTCACTACTTACTGAGCACTGAAAACATTTAAACAAAGCACTTCCTAAATAAATCTATCACTCCTTTCATAAGCAGCCATCAGCAGAAATCCATAACCAGGTACCTAGGTAGTTACTAAGTAACTTAGAAATGGAGAATTAGCAAAGATGATTAAATAATCTTTCTGTCAGTGTTTTTTTCTATCTGTCTTTGCTACACACACACACACACTTACACACACACACACACACACACACACACACACACACACACACACACAGGCTGCTGGCTTTGTGACCCTTTCTATTGTCATGTATACATGGTAGGGCAGGGCTGCTATATGCAGAAAACATGCCAGGCTAAGTGTTGGGTGTGGTAAGGTCACAAAGATCAGCATCTCCTTTAATTACCCAGGATCTGGCAGGCCACCGATATTTTGACTTACCTATGTGTGTGTGTGTGTGTGTGTGTGTGAGTGATTGTGTGTAATGGGGGTTGGGACAGAAGCCTGTAATACAATAGGTGGAGTTGAGACCACATTCATTCCAGCATTCCAGTAACTACAGGTAAAATTGCTCCCAATCTCGCATAAATATTGTAGATTTGCTTTCCTGTTGGAGGAGATCCCTTGGGGAAGTCAGAGAACACAAACTGCTTTGCCAAATTTTATACCACAAGTGGCATCTTAATGGTTCTTCTTATCTAACACTTACTTTTAATGCTCAGAGGCAAAAACGCAGGTCATTGGAATGTGACAGCATTACTGTCAAGTTTCATTCCAGTGTTTCAGGTCACTACAGGAAAATGCAATAAAATAACCGTTTCAGAAGTGTACTACAAATACAAGGTACAATTTATGTGTCTGAGTCTGCAAAACGGATTATTTACTTTGTGACTCTTATTTTGTGCAGCTGATAATATTAAAATGTCTTGATACTGATGTTTTTCTTAATTTTGAAATGTGTAAAAGACTGTCATTCAACAGGTCCTGCCTGTGTAAATTAATGATTTTATTGCTGTCTTTCTCCTCCTTTCCTCCCCGAGGGCTTCACCTGTGGAACTTGCTCTGTCATTAGGCCATAAGAAAGGGATTTATGCACAGTGGAAACACAATAAAAACAGCACCCTTCAAGTCCCTCCGTCTGCATGGTCAGCAGCAGCTACACTGTGAACGGATATGAGATTAATTTTGTGAAAAGCATGAACATCCCTCTCTGTTTGTAACACTTTGGACTCACGGGGTGACATGCAAGCAGGAAAGAAAAAAAAAAAACAAAACACAACTACGCTGCCTTTTATGTCATGCTAACTTTTTGTATTATGCCCCCCACCTCCATCTACAAGTGAATCCAACTAAACAAGAAATGACAGAACACAATTGAAATCAGCCACTTTCTTTTGTCTTCATGCATGGCCTCTCAAGAGTGAATGCTCATCTGGTAAAGATTGCTTTGAAATTTAAATACATAATTAGAAAATTAAAGAAAGCAAAATTCAAGAAAGACTACACTGTGCAAGAAAACAATGGTGTCCTATACACAGTTTGGATTGTCGCTGTTTAAGGGTTTCTCTTGCGGCAGTTGCATCTGTCCAAAACTGGTAGTGAAGTGGGGGTTAGGAAACAGGAGGTTTTTCCCATTTTGTTTTAATCAGAGAGGACAAAAAGAGAGCAGAATGTGAATAAAGACTAAAAGGAGAAAATTACGCATTTCTTCGTTCACGGAGATGCTCTTCTGTGTTCTTTTGTCTTGTTTTTTTGTGTTACATCTAATCAGCATTGTCAAACGCATTCACCACAGCCAGATACAGTCCCTTTCAGCTTTTGTTTACCATAAACAACATGATAGGCATCACAGAGGAAAAAACCCCGGGGCAACACAGTGTAGGGTTAACAAAGAGCAAACCACTCCAAACATTGCTTAAATTACGACTCAATGACCTGTTGAATACCTGTATGCAAAACATTCAGACTGAGGATGCTGGGTTCAGTCGTTGAGGTTCACACAGTTTTTTGAAAGCATTTCGTCAGACACATACATGAGCTACAATACACATTTTTGTTATTATTGATGAAGTTTCAGCATAATTTTACCACTCCTGTGAAACATTCTGCAACACAGCACATTGTAAAATGCCATTTTTATGATTTAAATGACAAATAAACATATCATCAAATCGGTCCATCTGCGCTCCAGGCCATTGCGTGACTGGCTGGGCTGCTACAGGAAAAGTGATTGACAGCTTGACTATAAGGATGTTCAGTATAGTCAGGAGATATTTAACATAAGTTGGATCTCTGTGAGAATCCCATCAGCCTGCCTCCTTATCTCTTGAGTGATTGGCAGCAGGCGCTCGAGGCAAATCAGGAAGAACACTGCAGGTCTGCATGACTGACTGAACCGCAGAGCTGATTTACTGACTGAGGGGTAAGCGGCGACCATTAAAATTTGTGAGGATGCTGGGAGATCGGTGTTGTATCTCTAAACACATGGGAGGTTAAAGTAACGGCCTTCAATAAAGCTCTGTGACAGAGGAGAAAAGAACTGAAGTGAATGTTTGCACGAAGCCAAAACACTTGACTACATAGGCTGCTTGTCTCAAACATTCTACACGATTCGGACAAAAAGCTACTTGACACAACCTCCTTTGAAGTAACACTTCAACAACATATACTGGTGGATTGTACTGTTACACAAGGACAAGACTGACATAGTGAGTAAACCTAAGATATGTAAGATCAGTCAGCATTAAATCCAGTGTTTCTGCAAAGGCCGAGAATTGCATGAAAACAAAAGTTTCAACCTGTGGTGCCTTATTAAATACTAGTTATAGTTAGATGAACTGAGTAAACTCAATAAATCTGATTAAAGAGTGAAAAAATATACATGCATGCGTCTTCTATAGTACTTATCTGCGAAGCGTTGGTGCCAAGCTTTTAACCACAAGTCCAGAATGTTCACTTAAAGGTGGAATCTGTTCATGCATGCATTGTGAACGCAGTTATGATTTGACAATATCTGTTTTAATTACCAAGATGGTCGGTTAGTGTAACAGCTGTTCCTGAGTACAGCGGTAAACTAAGCCAGCTTATTCCACTGAAAATGAGCTGGGCTGGTGAAAAGCCAAAACCTGAGTAGGACAATGAGACTGAGGTACGATGAAAAGGATCTATGCCTCGAGGGCCTAGTGCTGGCATCTATGACTTATATTCACTCACAGCAATTAACTCACACACACACATAGAGAGAGAGAGAGACAGAGAGAGAGAGAAGAGAGAGGGAGAGCGAGCACAAAACATTGCAACATGTCAAAACTGAGGGCCATTTAAAGGGAAAGTTAATAACCTGGACGCCCAGCTTCTCTTTTATCAGAGCAGAGCCACTTTTACACATCTCCCAATGTGGATGTAATTTATTACTGGCATGTAACTACCATCACACAACCATGTATTTTGCGTAAACATAGAAACTTTTTGGGGGTCTTTTACTGCTTTTTTTTTTGTCAAAGGTGTCACAAATTAACATGAAAGAAGACTTTAATTATTGCTTGAAAGAAAGAAAGAAAGAAAGAAAGAAAGAAAGAAAGAAAGAAAGAAAGAAAAATAATCATTTTTGCATCATAAATGGTCTCCTCTCTGAATCCTTTCATCCAATGCTTTGATCCTTACCAGTAAACTTGAAATGATCCTGATAATCTTGATGATGATTATTTACTTGTTTATTTATTTTCCCTTTCTAGATCTCATTTTGCATCGACCAAATAAAAACCCAAAATGTAAGATGATCAGTAATGCTTCTGTTGCCATCGCTGCCAATGATTTTAGTTATATAACCTTCTTGATCACAGTATTCAAGGTGGTGTTTGCCTGAGAGGAACTAGTTTGTTCAACGAGTAATCAAGCTGTTAATCTGTCAGGTCGGGTAAAAGACCAACGTTTGTAACTCAAATGAGTGAGAAGTGATAATGGTTCAAAGAAGGAATGGGGAATGGTTTACAATATCCGACTGGGTCTCCTGGAGGGCTTTAAATATGTTGTCTTCGGCTGTATACACAAAAACATGGCCACACATTCACCATCGGTCTCTTATGGCTGATGTTTATTGTGATCTATTATGATTTAGTGCTGAAACAACAAATCTGTGGTATCTGAATTGTTTTGCTTTTTTGACAGGAAATGAGCCCAAATACTACAATGAACATTAAAACCTTTGCAGCTTTGCACGACTACGAAGTGACAGATTTCGCTGAGAAATTGCATAGTTAGCTACAAAACAATAAAATACTTCTCACACTTCTGCCCCCACTACCAATCACCTGTCTTACATCTTTCAGTATTTTCTTTGACAAGGTCAACAAACAGCCCTGCAGGCAGACAAGCAGTTCTGTTGCTGCACTGCTGTCAGAGAGGACCTACAGTGCAGGTGAGAATGTGGTGATTGCTTAATTTTACTATGACTGATCTAACTGTAAATCAGAGACTAAGGAATGGCATTAACGTCCAAGTGGTTGATAAAGATAACACATCACACAACGCAGATGGATCAGACTGTTTGCCACTTGTACAGGATGATTATACTAAATTATTCAGAAAGAAATATAGAAAAAATAGTTTTTTCCCCCCAAATTTCTTGTGTTGTTTAATAATATATTTGTGCCTCTCTGTGTCACCTGTAATGTAATGAAGCTTTTTCTCGTAACACTTTAACTGCTTTTGTTAATTATCTGTTCAGTAGTGTCCATAAGGACAGTTGTCTGTAAGCTACTTGCATGCTGCCTTGTTCCTTTTTTAACTTCACATGCAATTGTTTCATCATTGTTTCAAAAGATAATTGAACATAAGATGAAGAGACGGGCACTGGCCTATTTATATGGATTTTTATTTATGCAAAAAAAATGCAAATAAATAATAACATGAATACATTGTAGAATAATATATAATATTGTTGTGCAACATTTTTTTAAAATCAAAATTGTAATTTCAGAATTAAAAATTAATTATTAATGTTCTAAATTTAATTTGTTTTTTTCAAATCGATGTTGACGTTGCGGTATGTTGACATGATTAGTGAGCCTCTGTGTTTTTTTCCAGATTCTTTGATGAGAGCTTCATGGTGTTGACACTGATGAATCTACTGGCAGATCACTGCGGGCCAGCTTTGAAATGTCACTCTGAGTTGAGTCTCTGACATGCCTCATCTCTCTCTCTCTCTCTCTCTCTCTCTCTCTCTCTCTCTCTCTCTCTGATGTTTGATATGGAATATGTGGAAATGTCAAAAGGGAGAGAATCTCACAGCTGCAAAGTCATGCCAGTCTGAGTTTTTTTTGTTTTGTTTTTTTTTTACGCTTGGGTTTAATCATCAGTCTTAAAGAAACTACTGTTATTGATTGAAAAATTAAGGAAAATGTGAATGAGCAGTAACATTGTAGTGACTCAACAGAGAGCAACGTGCCTTATATATTCCAAAAATTTAACCATTGTGATAAAACAGGATTTTATTTTTTTTAAAAGGGATTTTTATACAGTGTATTTACTGTTGCAACTTGAGAACCTGTGAATATACTTAATATTACTTCGATGTACAGTGAACCTCATCTCTATGTGTAAGCTACTTAACTTACAATAATGGGGAAGCCTTGTGTCTATTTGTGACTTTGCACTGAACGTTTGTGCATGTTGTGTTGTGTGTTGCTCCTCTCCACGGCTTCTTATAGTATGTGCTTCTCAGATGTGGGATGTTGGCAAAACACAGTGGTTTCCAGAGATAGAACACGTATAATCTATAATGCCCTGCATCATGTATACAAGAGTAGAGGACAGAAAGAACAGTGCACATAAATAAACTTCACTTATGTTTTTAAAACATTTTCCCCTCAAATTAAAGTAAGCTCAGAAAATAGCACCGTGGGTTTGGAGCTAACTTCACTCTCAGGTTGAAGTATACTAGGATTTTACCATCACCACAACAATGCTTCATAAAGTCTTAAAGTTCTTCCATCTACTGCACAAGACTCATGGTGTTACCCAAATTTTCTTTTCTTTTAGTGTTTTTTTTAATGAACCTTTACATGTTTTCATCAGGGCAAATTTTGCACAACAATAAACAGTTTGTCTTATATAATGCAGTCTGTCATCAGATTCGAACCAGAACTCAAGGCCTAATGATCTGCTCAGATTTTAATACTAACTGTTACATCAGTGTATGAGTAACAACCTGCAAAAAAAAATGCTGGACCCTGGTCCCACCCATCCAATCTGAGGGTAGCATCACTGTCAGTCACAGTCATCAGGGTTCAGGTAGAGCTCACATTCTGTCTTTGGCATCTGCCTGCACAATTAACTCACTGGCATCATAGCAGCTACTTTTGGATTCAACAGTGTTCCTTAGATCTCAGATCTTTAGATGGAAAACAAAAACGGCACAAACTGAGTAACATCTAACAATTACCCCAGGTCCTCATCACAAACAATGCCCCTACAGACTGGCCTCTTCGATGTCTAATGCTATACTGTGTGAACATAATGTATAGAACCTGTCTCCAAGACTCGCACAATTAAAAGCGTGATCTCACACCAGACAACGTAAGACTCCTCCTTGTGGTTACGATTAAGCTGCAGATTGTCTTAGGTTAAGGTTTAAAAAAATAGGATGGTGGACTTAGTCAACTGACAAGTGGATTATTTTTGTATTAAACCAGACTCTGATCTTTCTCTAACCCTAAATAAGAGTTGACAAAATTTCTTTTGGCACTGCTGCTGCAAGTGTATTTTGTACCACAAAACTGCACAGAAATATATCATCAACAAGCCTCTTTTTTGGGGCAATTTTTTAAATACTTATAACAGCATTTCCCACATAACCAACATTGCAACACAATTTGCTTGCAGTTATTTTTACTTCAAGAAGTATTTTCTATTTGCATTTAAACATGATTTCTTGGATACAGGGTTGACTCTGCAACGTTAGGTAACTCTGATGCATGTGTAATGCTGAGTTGTAAAAATGCAGAGCTTTCCTTGTAACCCACAGGCTACAAGGGTGTGGTGACAGCAGACTGGAGTACTTGTTGCTTCTGTCAGGTTTGTGAGCTGAGGACTGACTCAAAACGTAAAGGCCTGAGGTTGGGATGCAAGGGTCTTCACTGACACCTTCACTGGTGCTTCTGTAAACCATCCCTTTGGGTAAAGCACATTAGGTCATCTTCTGTTATACCATTTTCACTTATTTTACCTATATGCTTTCTTTTATGCTTTTGCTAGTTACCAGTTCATTTCTTCTCAACATTTTTGTTCTTAATCTCTCTTTGTCTGAGGCCTCAGGTTTACTAGGGTCATGAAGCCTTTGCAAATTTGCATCTTTCTGGTCTTCAGGGCCAAACATGTGTCTAATTCAATTCAAAAGAGCCAAAGGGGTCAGATCTCCACGGCCTTCTGCAAATAATGAGAGGGCAATGTTGCCAGACAGAGTGACCAGACAGGCCTGTCTCTCTCTATCTCTATTAAATGTCATACTGCTAAGCACATTGACCAAAGGCTATTGCAGCCACTGCCTCTGTATGTGTGCACTACTGGTGTTACTGGCGTGTTTATAACTTGCCTGCAAACTATTTCTTCAACATACATACTTTCTGTGCAATTACTCACAACTGGCACTTTAACTCAGACAATAGAAAAACAAATGCAGTAATATGATATAAACCTCCTCGAAGGGTTGCCCATCTTTTGACGCCTGCTAATCAAAGCACACAAAGTCAACTTAACATGTGTTTAACTGTCACTGTGTCCCTAAACATGCCATTCACAAACTCACAGGCACACATGCGGTAGATACACATAGGCTGGCTATTCATAGATGCAGATGATGATAACAACCCCATCAAAGCACAATCTGCAACCTGGAATAGATCCAAACTCATGTCACTAAAATGTCCAAATCTGAGGCTGAGAGTGATCATTGGTGGCAGTCAATAAGCGTGTAACAGGTTACGTTTGGAAAGTATGGGGGGGAAGTTAATTAAAGGTGTGAGACAGGGAGAGGACTTTGAGAGGTGGTTCTGTCAGATGGTTGACAGGTAATTGCAACACGACTTTTCAGGCACTTGGACACTTGACAAGTGGAACTGAATGCATCTCATTAACACGCCACCTTAATAAGGATTCTTATGGGAGCGATCAGGAGCTGCTCAGACTAGTTCTGAGGTTGAAAGACTGTCACTCCGACTTTTGCGGAGGAGGTGTGCTTTTACGTGTTATGCTCCTGCAAGTAGTATAAAAGGTTTAGCTGGTAGGTCATCTTCTATGACTTTGTCTACGTCTTCTCTTCCTTTTCTTCTGGAATATAGTATTTTTTTGTTCTTCTTGGAATTGTATCTAAAAAGATCCTGTGAATCATCCTACTATTTGTTAATAAAAAAATGCTACCTTTAACCTGGGACTGGTTGTGAAAACTAGAGAAAATGATCTCAGAACAAATGACACATCTGAACACCCTCCAGGTGTTTCATACGAAAATACCTTTTCTCCCACTGCAACGACTCCTGCAGTTTTCAAGAAGGTGCTTCTATTTTTGTCTGGTTGCTGTTTTGCCATACTGATACTACATTGCATTCATATGCATTCACACAATAACTCATGTCACAAATGCACATTCACAAGCTCTGTCTGATACACACATCATCTCAGATGGACAGATACCTGACAGCCACCTCTTTTATGTAGCGTATTCAGGACCAGAAGCAGAATTACTTTGGCATTCCCCACAGGGTAATTGCTCGGTAAACAGCTGTTAAAAAGTGCGAAAGTTGTTAAGTTTTACAAGAATACAAGAAATACAATTCAGTACAGGAATACAAGACAGCACTGTGGTGCAAGGTCTTAGAGTCTTGCAGTAATAGAGTAAATGACATCACATATGGTTGCCAGGTAAGTGGAGGGAGGGATGTAAACAACAACCAAGTGGCAGGTGGGAACTCCCACATAGACATGGGTTGCAGAATGTTTTATTTTTCATTGTAATGTGACCAGGGTGCATCTGCCTCTTTCATTGCATTACTCTCAGATCCATCCCTGCCTGCCCTGTATTCTGATTATAAACCCTGGCAATAGCAAAGAACTGCACAAACCAAATTTTGCACATATGCACAAAGTCAAATACATCAACAACTTGTATCAATCAATTTTTCCCCTTTATTCCAAGGTTTTGGCACTCTTATGAGGTTCCTTTCATGTGTGGGATTGTCTGAACATATTACCAAAATGTTGGAATCACAGCTATGGTTACAACTGATTGCAACACTAATCAATCACTAAGAAAGCCTCATGCATGAGTCATACTGAGATCAGTAGTATCTTAAAGGTATTTTGGCATTTCTTTCATTACTAAAAATGCGTTTAGAGGCTGTTAGGCAACTTTGTTAGAATCAAAATGATCTCCTGAAACCCATACATCACAGCGCAATCACGGCTTTCAACCAGTTCTATAGCTTCAGACTCTTCAACAGCCAATTTTCTAACCCCCTTCTTTTTTTCCCACATATTCCCCACCTATATGACCTCAAGCCCTCAGGGCCTCCTCCACTTGCTTTAGTATGAAAATTTGGCCTGTGTGTTTCCAATAAATCTTCTGGAGTAATGATGCCTCAGCCAGGTGATTCATGAGCACGCTGACAGCTCAAATTGCCGGTGTGAATCTCTGGCACGGCATGAGTCGGCTCTGAGCCGCCCTTTCTGCCTCCAGGCGTGCAGCATGGAGAGGAGAGAGGCGGAGCCAGAGCAGGAGCTGCAGGTTTAACCCTGTCACCTGTAGTCTGATATCTGACCTGCTGCACTGCACACCGAAGGCACAGGCAAATCATGTGTGTGTACATGTGTGTGGAGCTGCCACTGAAGAAAGAAGGTGTGTTTATGTGTGTGAGTAAATGAAAGGGGTGCTTATTGTGTTATAGCAGCATCGGTGGGGCCATCCTTTATGCTATTTTGTTGCTCAAAATTCACGAGGTTGTGACATTTTATGTGTGATTTAGGAAACCTAAGCAACTTGATTCATTTGAACAATGAGATTTCTATGAAAAATTGTTTATGCATTCATATTCAAGGACTTTTTTTTCCACTGGTGATTTATTTATTTTTTTACTGATGAGGTGATAGACAGATAAACTCTCAAGTATGATAAAGGTGGACTGATCAATATGCTTAAATCCTCAATTAAATAATAAAAAAAAATATGCTGAGGGTTTTATATATGTGGTTTTGAGCGCATACATAATACTAGTGCAACAGAAAACACCTCTCTGCTATACAAAGATCCAGAGGGGTAAGGGTATCCTTAGCAGACAATGCATTCACACTCCCTCTGTGTGTGTTGTCATCTAAACTTCTCTGTTCTATGTTTTGGTCTGGCTGTGCATGCAAGTAAGTGTATTTTCGTGCACATAAGTCCTTCCCTTTGAAACTGTTGGCCCTCCATGTACCTACAAACCGAAAACAGATGACAAGCCTGACCTTCGACACCAAATTGGAAAAACGTGAGTGCAGTCTCAAGCATTGAGCCAATGGCCACCCAAAAACGAAAAGCTTTTTGTTTTTTTTGCTTTTTAATTTTTTTTTATGCGCAGCAATTTCACTTCTGCTCACTCTGACAACGTCTACTGCTATTTTGCTGCTCTTCTCCTGCTTCTCCTTAACTCCACAATGTATGTTCTGTTCCTGTCCATGTGTGTCTGTTTCACTGTGGTGAAACCAGACCAGAACCAGACAGCGGAGCGAAGGACAGACTGATCAAATAAATATAATGCTACTGGGTGGGCAACAACTCATTACGGCTATTCATTGTAATTTAGAATGCTTCTGTGTGTTGATGGTTGTGGCTGGATTACTTTTTGATGGCTCTCTGTACACAATCTCTCTGGTTGTAAATGAAAGATAAAGTGAGGGGTAAGCGTGGCTGATGCCCGTTTGTTTCAGTTGGAGAGGCTGGTGCTCCACTGACATCCAGTGGTTCTCAACGTCATACACCTTTAGGTGTTGTTTCTGCTGACAGGCCCACGGTGAGTTATTTCCTGATCTGGCAATAATGCACAGTTTTATGAAATGTCTTTCGGCCCATTGTTTTCCTTGTACAGACTAAATGATTTGGTTCACTACTCTTCTCTGTTTCATTTCCAGCCTCTGTAAGTTATACAGCTCATGCACACTACCTGCCCAGAACTATATGGCAGGTAGACAAGCTTAATTTTGTTTTCATTCAGTGTTTCTCACCAGTAAGAACTATGTTTATTCTGGTGAGCTTTTATTTAAAATACAGGGACCTAGCTAGCAGCCTTCTTGTTTCTGGGCTAGAACTTGATGGTAATGTGTTGTAAACATGAAACAGTTACAAAAAGACACCTAGTCATCCAAACATAAATATACCTCACAATGCTGCTATAGATCAAAATGGGTGCCACTGATGTCAAACAAATGTAAATTGCATTCCTAAGCAACCATTGATATACCAGTAACACACACTTATGCAAGCTTGAAAGTACTACTTTTCCTGTTTCAGCCCTGTAGAAAATTCCCTTCACCAACATATCACTGTCTTTGCTGCTGTTTTTGAAGCTGTTTCTTCATTCTGCACTGATGAAGCAACACGTCACAAAAATACGAGGTTTTATGCTCTGTTGGCTTTAGCCTTTGTTTACATGTAATAAACTTATGTGAAAATCATAGTCAGATGAGCCCTGGCCATTTGGAAACCATTAGAACAAACACAATGAGGTGGCTTTACAACCTCATAAGTGTCTCTTTGGTTGCACATTTAATGACCCCTGCTGTGTAAATCAGTCTTACGGCTGTTAGGGGAAGGTTTCTGTGGGAAGTGGAGTGGCAGGCACTAAATGAGCTAGAGTGCCAGAAGCCTAGCAGGAGTCTGGTCAGATTGTTTGGCATACAAAAGTAATGCACACTGGAACACAACTGCTTCTGTAGATTTTCTTTGACAAAAATAATTCATTGTGTGTGATGAAAACTGAAACAAAAAGAAAGGGAGACGAAGGAGACAATGTGACATGCCGTTTACTGGCATAATAACCAGCACTTCCAATCAAAGCCAGCATTCAAGACGTCACTGCCTGACAAAAAAATGTCAAGTACATAAACTCTTTCAAGTTTATGTTTACAAGTTCTTGGTCAAGCTAGCCTCATGTAAAAACAACCAAACAGTATTTGCTGCTGCAGTGTACTTGCTGTGAATTAAGGATAATTTGCAAGCAACAAGTCCTTCAACTCGAAAGAGCTTAAAGGTCATTTCTTTCTTTCTTCTAAATACAGAGTGTGAAGGTATGTCACGCTATGCTGCACATGTTGCACATTGGTACAGGGGCACCATCCTGTGACGGACATGCTCTGCTACCTGGGCCTGCTACAGTGAGTACCTGCTTACCTTCTGTTTGGATTTGCTAAAAAATCTGTTAAATCAGTCACATCTGATGTAGAAGGGGAGGATTCATACAAGGAAAAAGAAAAAGAAAGGGACCATGACAGGATAAACTTAATTGCAAAGCAAAGCAACACTATTTGAACATGTTAAGCACAATAAACATGATCGACCCATTTGACTTGGTCTCAGCTTGAATTACAGACACTGAAGCTCTGCATTTCATTCATATACCCAGACACTGTAAACTGTCTTGTTTATGCACTGACTGCATACTCTTTGCATGAATTGGGAGATATTTGACTGATTTAAATTATTTTTTTAGCCAAACAATTCAAAAGTTAAGCAAATAACTGTGTGTCCCTCATACAATAACCCAACATGAAACATAGAATGACACATCTGCACACAACCCATAGGGGTATAAAATACAGGACTGATGTTTTCACCTGTGCTTGGTTAAGGCACAAAAACTAGTTGGTTACATTTATGGAAGGCTCAAGGTTGGAGCTGAGGACCCTTGTGGTAATGGCTACCATTATCAAAAATTTGGTTACAGTTATGGAATGGTTAAAAAAATAAACTATGACCATTGCGTTTTACTGACCCATCATCCACCTTGACCTCCTCCCTATTCAGACTCTTTGAGTTCATATCTATCATTTCTAATATCCATACTACCAGCCTATGCAATATGCCAGGAAAAGATTTAGCATGCCCCAATACATACTATGTCAAATGCAGTATACCAAGAGTATCCAGATGTCCTACTACATCTGTTTGGCTTTTGCAGTATACAAGCCAACATATTTTTCTGGCCATTCTGAATCACTATCATATTCATATTTTTTTCAATTGTCAGTGTCTTCTGTGAGTATAATCCATGCACATTTGTAAAAATCATTTTGCTTTCAGTAAGTTCTATACTTTTTCTGGCATACTATATAGTCTGGTAGTAAGGATATTGAAGCACACCCAAGCTTGGGCTGACTAGAGCACACAGACAGATAACAACCAATTGTGCACTACAGATTGTGATGGTCAAAGTTAAAGATGAAATATTAAGATGAAGTAGTATGTCCCAATTGTATGCATTCTACAAAAACATTTCATACTTTGTAAAGGCAGCTGTGGTGCCTTCTGCGGGTAAAAAGAAAAAGTATGCAATTTGGAATGCAGCTTTTAGCTCAATAACTACGTCACCTTACCTCCTACTTTTCCCATTTCATAATTACTGCAGCCACCAGAGGACATGGTTACAATAAAACATAAATATGGGCTGTAATAAGTTGCTTGCACCAATGACCACTGGGCTTATGTTTTTGGCAGAACACTGTTTTTATAAAGGATACACACACACAAACTTGAACAAGATATTTTGATTAAGTTAAATTGGATTCAAGGCTCATAACAGGCTTCATGTTTCAAATCTGGCCCTCAAAATGTCATACTAGAACCTAATAAGTCTAAAAAGCACTTTTAAACGAGTTTCCTTTTTATCCACTATCAGTTCTATGATTAAGACAAAGCTAATGCTTAGCGGTTAACAGTTGTGGCAGAACAACATCGTTGAACTATATGAAATACTACAATACCCTGAGCATGAAATGTGAATGGGTCTCGTTCCATACAATGTTTGCCTTCAGTTCCTTAAAGGAGACAAATGTGGGCGTCAAGAACTGAAGGCGCCACATTTGTGACAGAAGAACAAAAAGGCTCCTATTGTTAAATCCACCATTTCCCCTTCATATTTTTCCAATTATTTTTTGTTTGGAAGGATTTCAGGCTCGTACTAAAAACGTGTTTCCACTAAAATTCTTCTTCTGCCTCCCCTGTGTCTCCCCCTTTCTCTACTATTCATTTTTTCCCCCATGTCTCTCTGTCTGTTTCTGTCTATGCCACCCTTTCTGTCTTCTTTGCTCTTGTTGACCCCCAAACTACCTAAAATGTACTTGCAACAGCGTTACGGACTTTAATCCCCCCAGCGGTACTTGTGGTCCACATTCCCAGAGAGTAACAGAGACTTTACGGGGACATGCTGGAACAAATGACAGAGACAGTCTCTGCATGCGAGGCACCAGATATACAGATGGGTACAGATCAAGGAATCAAAATTATGGAGATCTACAGTACCACCATCGTGGTACAGCAACATGGCTTTTGGATGTAATGCCACCATGACTGCTGCTGCCCGCAAACTGTGTAGATTTTTATATGTTGGTCAAGGAAGCAGTCATATCATAATAAATGTCATGTTAGTACACGGTTTCACTGAAACCGATCACATTGTTGCAAGGATGGTGTAAAAATACTCCCATTTCCTTCAAATGGCCAGAGGCTAGTGTGTTAATGTGTTTAATGTGCAAATCAATCATTTATTTTTGTTCAAAACAATGATAAAATTCAAATGTAATCTTGTGTGACTTGGTGGAAACAAGGAACAAATGACTCTGTGTGTTAAGTTCTGATTAACTCCACATTTCACATTGTCGCAAATCTAGAGCAGGCACACGCACAAACTCAGACATTTATTAAACATTTTTATAGTCACTGAAACTGACTTGTTTCCCCTCCGTAAAATAGCATCTGCCACACATGGCAGTCAATAGATGACATTCAACTGCTGCCAAGACTTTCAGTCATCCGAACTCACGCCTCTGTATCTGTCATTGATTCTGACTGCAAGATGGCATAATCAAAAGTATAAAAATAGCACCAGAGTAAAAAGGAAACCACTAAAAAATGCATACACACTTAGCACAGTGTGTGTTCTTCTCCTTCCGTTCCTTTAATCTGCAGGAACTTCAGAGGCAGTGAGGCCACAGTTAGAGACAGCTATAGAAAGAGTGAGAGAGGAGAGCGAGAGAAACCACAACCACCACAGAGCTGTCAGAAAGCCGGGACTCTTGTCCAACATTTAACCATCAGAGCAATGCTCGCAGACTAAATGGGGTGACAGTTGAAAGGAAACTGGGGTGGTGAATTGTGAGGCATAGTTCTTTGTTTTCTGCCTCCCAGGAGGTAAGCAGACACATTGCACATTAGAGGAGAACCAGGCTGTTGCTGCTACGTTTTGTTATTTGTTTCCCCATTTTGGAATAAAAAAAGCTTGGCGGTGTGCAGGGAGTTTGAGAATCAACAGAGCTGAAAGTGTCAGATCGGCAGGAGCATAATAAACAAGTGACATAGTTTTGTATGGAAACAGTTGTTCTTATCAAATCCTTAAATAACCAAATGCGAAAGCTTGGATTGTTTGATTATTTCTGCTTAGAATAGAATGAGGAAGTAGTAGTTTTAATAATGTCATGTTCCATCATTTACAGTTGAAATAACACGACTATGTGTATATTTTCTCTAAAAGATGCAGAAGATTTATTATGACAATCATTCACTGTAAATTATACTGTTGTATACTTCCGAAAAGTAATTTAGTTCTAACACACAATGTTTGTGGAATGGTTTTGTGGTTTACCAACTTTTAAAAACTCTCCACTAACACCTCCATAGTCCTTTTTACATCCCCTGCTTCTTTTATGATGCTGTTTTATTCTCTTCTTTGTACTTTCGCCTGCTGTAAAATCTCGCCCTCTCTTCCTTCCCTCTGTGCACTAATCTTCTCTATCATCTTTATATCGTTTCCTTTAACTGAAACTGCAAGATTTGCCCTTCACTCCTGCTGCAGAGAAAAGCATCTGCATCAACAAATACATTTTGCCATGAAAGAGATTTAGATTAAAAAAATAATTTCCAAAGTCCAGTATAACTTAATAATTTCTAAGCACACTGATCTGATGGTGATGCAGAGTAAATAAGTAGCACCAAAGTGATTAATTGCTTAGAACAACAAAAAACCCTAAACACATTTGGTAATAAAATTAACAAAAAAAAAAAAAAAAAAAAAAAAACTATAAAATTTGTAAATGATTTTTCCTGCTTTTTGACATTTATTGTCTTCTGTCAGGGTCCGGAGGGAAAGTCCATCCTGGAACTTAACTCTGGGGGTCAGATTCACTCCACCTCTGCCTTAGGCCAAAAACATGACCTATGACACCAGAGCCCTTCTTCTCATCTGGACTCATTCTCATGTTAGCTAATTAGATATCACCTGTTTGGCCTCTGTAAACATTTATATCTCCTTAGTGATCACTGCAGCTGTTCTGCGGGTCATTTTGCAAGACGACGACCAGAAGACCAGCATATATTTGATTGGTTTGTTCTTAAAAACACATGTTGACTAAAATCTAAACGTATTCGATATTGGCTGAACAAGAGTAAAATGGAAATGCATGTTAAGTATACTTAGAATGTACTGAGCCGTGTCATGATGACCTGGTAATGTCGTCTATTAAGGACTACAATGAAAATCATGGATCCTTTTTGAAAATTCAGGTTCAACAGTCTCAGAGTCAGGGATTACAGATTATCACTAAGATGCTGCAAAAGAAGTACCATCCTCTAAAAAAACAAAAAACAAAAAAAAAACGTAAAAAACAAACCTTTGTACAACCAAGGCTTGTTACAAAGGTTATTATCAATGTGGAGCATGCTTGTTTAACTGGGATAAAAGGACAGGCGCATTCCCACATGCGCATATAGACAGTATATCTGTAAAGAAATAGAAATATATATCTAAAATCAAAACTAAAAGACCCTCCGCTGTGCTGCTCCAAATTGTGGTTGGATGCGTTCTTTTGGTTACATCTGTTTGCTTGCATATTCCTCGAGATGTGTCTAGAACCTGATTGAAGTCAAGAAAGAAATATTTCATTTAAAAACAATGCACTTGTTGGGTCTTTCCTGTCAGAAATACCACAAGAGGAACATGCTTTCACATGACATGTCGGCAAGCGGACATACACGCACATAAGGAGATTTGAGAACGTATACGCACATACGGCACATAAATACGAAAGAACAAGAAAGACAGAGGAAGAGAGCAAAGCCAAATACTTGCCTAAGATTCCGCTGGTTGTGTCATTGTTTGACAAATTGTTCCACCTATAGTAAACACAACCTTCAATGGTTAGGCTCCAAATAGGGCCTTCACACACCACACAAGATCTTACATCTCATGTTGAACTTCTGTAAAATATCTGTTTCTGTTATTCTCTCTCTCTCTCTCTCTCTCTCTCCCTCTCTCCCTCTCTCTCCCGCTCTCTCTATTGAATGGTCTCGATTTATGTTTTTTTTTTTGTTTCTGTTTCTTTTTTTTTCAGAGCACACATTACAACAAACACTGACATAAAGGGTAAATTCATATCGTTTTACCCATTATAATGAGACACATTTCCACCACCATACAGACCATCTGTGAATCTCTGATGAGTGTCTTCTGTGAGGGAATGGAGACAATTGAAATGCTTTAAACTGACAGCATGGGCATCATTATGTCATGTAAACAGGCCTGGCATCAAAGCATCCAACATCACGCACACTTGTGGTTCAGTCATGGTCTCAGCAATGAGAGCGGGGATCTAAGTGTGCTATTTTGCTGCTCTTGTACTATATAGACCACACTGGAATATTTTCCAGTGTCTTAACAGCAGTGCAAACATCACCAGCAATGTCAGAGCGAATCTACTGACTGACTGTCGGCTGATCAGGAGTTTTTTCAAGTGGTCACCAAAATGTAATGTTTATTAAAATTAGCCATTTTACCTGTATTTTTAAATTTATAGATTTAATTTTACGTTGTGTCAAATTTATATCCTTATCATAAGTTGAAAGAAACTGGCATCCAAAAAGGGGACACAGATTCACTCGCACAACATTCGCAGTATAGCTGAGCGACAACTAAATCTTTAGCTGCATGGCTAAAACACATACTGTAATAATGAAACAGCGCTATTTCAAGTTGATACCAATTGTTAAACAAGTATACACAGTTTAGTAGTCTACTTCAACAGTTATGTGACTCTTATTTTAAAATAAATTATCCAATGATTTAATTAGGGTCCGATCACCTGAAAGGGTGCGAAGACCTTACAGGAATTGCTAGGGTTTATTATTAGGGTCTGAGCACACCAGTGCAAGGACCCTATTGAAACCCTTGTGATTATTCTTCCTCTATACCATAAAGAAATGCATTTTTGAGGGTCTAAACATACCCCAAAACTCACCAAAATCACCACACACACCAGGTCTGGTGAAAAATTAGATATTTTACAGCCACTGCCAAAATGACTCCACAGCACCCCCTTGAAAATTTCAATGGAGTACTGTCGGAAGCACGTTTGACCTAGAGCTACGAAATTTGGTAGCCATATAGAGCAGGTCAGGACGAACAAAAAACTTGCCAGCACCAAGCTCTAAAATGCAACACGGCTTAACTGCGCCCCCTACAAAATTTCAACAGAGTCCCATCGCAGCTACGTTTGACTTAGAGCTACGAAATTCAGTACACATATGTAACAGGTCGTGACACACAAAAAAGTGGCTCGTAACTAGGCTGCACATGCTCCAATCTGCCCCAAACTCGACACGCTGGATCACAGTCCCACCCAGAGCCCATTTGCGCCACACCCCGACATGCGCAAAGGCCGACAATTGTACTGCGAGGACCCGTCCATCGCCGCTTGTGGCTTTAATTAGGATCCGAGCACCCAAAAGGGTGTGAAGACCCTATCGGAATTACTCGGGTTTTCATTATTATTTTTTCTTCATCACAAAGAAACGTTTTGGTCCTATATGTACTCGCACACGCACAAAACTTGCCACACACATCAGACCCGGGGAAAATTCTTTTAATTAATTTAATTAATGACAATTTTGGCAATTTTGGCAGACTTTTTGACTCCTACAGGGAAAGTCGTACACACCTGAAATTTGGCCAGCACAAACTACAGGAGGTGGTGATTCAAATTTGTAGAAAGGTCTGCAAAAGTCTGACGGCCACAACGCCATAAAACGCCAGAATACGAGATGTGCTGTGTAACTGGCCTGTGTGTGCTCCAATTGGCCTGAAACTTTACACGCGTTTAGTCTCAGCCAGAGCACGTTTCCACCACGTCCAACACGCACATCGCCGCAGCTCGCCACTAAACAGGAAGTGGCTCGTAACCACGCCACACATGCTCCGATCTGCCCCAAACTCGACACGCCGAATCAGACTCCCGCCCAAAGCACGTTTATGCCACACCCCCACGTGCGCGAAGGCCGACAATCATACGGCGAGGACCCGTCCATTTCTATTTGTTTTTAATACATTGTATCATATCATATCATGTTTTTGAAACAGATATGTCCAATTGATTAATTTCATACTTTTTGCCACTTGAACAGCAAAAGGGTTGGGATTGATAGTGATTGACTATACAATTAGGTGACTATACACCTAATACAGGTGGTCAAATAATCACAAAACCAGATTACAAAATGTCATAAAGTTAAACAGCTATAATCCAAATGTTTTGGATTGTTGGGTGTTTCTGTCTCTGCCTTTGTGAAGCGCTATGAGATGACTTGTTGTAGTAAATATGTGCTATACAAATAAAATTGAATTGAATTGAATTAATACTGTTGCTACAACATCAATTTGCTTTTTATTGATGTTGTCAAATAAAATCTATAATATAGAGATAGAAAAAATAAAAAAATGAATGTACTACTTATTCTTAGAAGATGTCCTTGACATTGGTTTACATTTTAGATATATGTTGAAAAAAAAAGAAAAAAGTTCTTAATTCTTAATTAAACTAACACACTCAGAAAGTCTTCATCAGGATGTAAGGTGCAATAGAAGACAGCCACTGTGTTTAACATTTCTGAAGCATGACAAGTCAGATTATATGAAATATGCCAGTTGAAAACCAACACATATGAATATTTCAAGTATGATCTATATATGATATAACCTAGTTTATGTGTAGATAGGTCCATATAAAGATTGCTTTATATTTTTATACTTTCTATTAATAGCTATGTGAGCTCATTATAGTGCAGTGTAGTATACACAATATATACAAATATACTCTACTAAGATATACTATAATATAGTATATATACTATAGAAGTATATCTTGTCTTTCTTCACCACTGCACTGATGCTGCTGCCTTGACTCTGTTTATTCTTGTACAGAAAGAGCTGAACACCACAATAATTCAAGCAATATTTATGCACACTGGGCACATTATGCTTCTCACAGGGAGTATTGTTATGGGATCACATCATTGGTGTTGATTGACTAAAAGAGCCTCCTTAAATGAAAAATAGAACCCAGGAGAACCAGCCACAACTTACAGACCCAGGAGATATCATCTTCAAACAAAGTCTTTACTTTCACTTCTGGCCTAAAGGAGACACACAGCACACTGCCGAAGCACAGGGTGTGTATCGGTCTCACACTTTCAGAGCTGCAGGGTTCTGGAAATGCAGAAAGACGGGAAACTTGAAGTGTATAATGTTAATAGCGGAATAAGTCCACAACAGCAAGGTGAAACAACAGCTATACAGGAAAAAAACACAAACGTTTCTGTTGAACTTTGAATGGAAAAAAGTGACACAGACATATGCTGGCAAATATCAGAGCATAGAAACATTGCAACGCACACACACACACACACACACACCTACACACACACACACAGACAGACTTACAGAAAGAAACAAAGCCTTTTATTGTACTTCAGTGAAAATCACAGCAGGAAAAGATGAAAAGTAACTCGGAGACAATTACTTGA
The DNA here is from genome assembly GCF_000690725.1 of Stegastes partitus. Taxonomy (NCBI): domain Eukaryota; kingdom Metazoa; phylum Chordata; class Actinopteri; family Pomacentridae; genus Stegastes; species Stegastes partitus. Next base: position 588,285 of record NW_007577882.1, read on the forward strand.
GCGTAGCATTATTTTTGCTTCCAGCCACAGTGTGTGATCTAAGTGTAAATGTGACTTGGCTTGGCTGGAGGCCTCTCCCTGGCCTGAAAGGCTTCAGCTGCAGGGCATATTACAGTGTCCCGGTGAGGCCCATATGGATCCAAGCATTAGCTTCTCTTTCTCTCTGGCTCCAGGCTTGATTACAGTAACCAGGTACTGGGCCTGGTGGAGACAAAACAAAGCAAGTGGAAGTACTCTGGGGTCAAGATGGAATAATTTACAGGGCTTTGTTTTTCCTTTATTGTGTGCGTGTTCCAAAAACAGCTCATCCCAAACACAACGCACATGTGCACAACTTTCAGATGTGGCATGTATTATAAAAACCGTAACATTTTCAGTTGGATTGCTGGTCAGCATGTGGAGATTTATAAGGATAAGGTACCATTATGCAATGGTTTCTTTTTAACTCATATAACCAGTTCTTTGCTGTGACATTTACAGATATTTTGATTTATTATTAATACCAGTGAAGTTCTTTAAATTGTATTGACAGGTGCATGTGATAAAAAACAAGGTCAATGAGTTCTGTCTTTTGTGAAGAAGCTTAGTATGTTTCTAGATGTCACATGGCTCAACTTTAGGAGCCCACCAATAGGTTCACTGATTAGTTAATGTATAAATAGATAAACAGCTCAGCATTCTACATGGATCTCAGTGTGCAACAGTCAATAACAAAAGATCAGCAGTTAAAATGCATGTATAACCTATATTTCTTTCTTGCACAAATGTCAAGACACAATTCTAACATTATACGGTACTGTGCACCTTCAGAATCGTAAATAATAAACGCCAAAACTTCCCTCTTCAGTAGAATTTAAATGGTGGCTGTAAAGGAACTAAACATTTACTGAAAGAAATTGCTGTTTTTAGTATTTTATTTAAATATAGATTTTATAATTAAGTGGGCAAACAAACACGTCCAGGACTAGATAAGGTCCTCCGTCAGCTTTCTCCAAATGCAGTTAGTTCTTCTGCATCCCGTATGAGCGTCTCCGCACCTGGGATTGATTTTGTGATTGCATCATGGAGGAAGCACATAAACAACAACAAGGCTGATCCTCTGTTTGTAATTTGGAGTCTGACTCCACATTACTGCACTGAAGCCTTCCTTAAGATGCAGGTGTTCAGCCACGTTCTGAGTTAATGGTAAGCAGCGACATCTAGTGGCCCGACAGAGCTTTCGCAAAGGCCATTGGTAGTCAAATAAATTCTGCCCCACTGATAGGAAATGACAGCATTATTTACTTACTTGCAGCCTCTCCTGCATCTGCAATGGAACTGGACACTCACATCCCGCTGATCCACTTTGCAAATACATTATGGAAGACGTATGCTGTAATATATTGGACAGCTGGTTCTGAGAGGGACCAAAGGAGAAGAGGTGTCCTGACGGTAGTGATATTGTTATGATGATGATGATGGTAATGATGATGGTGATGACCAGGACTATAGCACCTAATGATGATGAGGTTTTTGTAACAACAATGCATGACCACTTGATGGCAGCATTGTTATGGCTTCTGCAATCAAGAAGTGCATTTCTATTGCCTCCCTGCAAAGAAAAAGCCCATGTTGCCACCCTTTTAAAAGGTTATTCATGTTAAGGTATTAACATGCACCAACAAGACTCATATTGCTACCATTTTATTTGTGTGAATTCCATGTAGAAAACGCAGAATTTGTACCTGAATGCAAAATGTATTGCAACGAAAAACTTATTTGGGAAATTAGTCTGAAACTTTTAAGCCTGTGGGGTTAGGTGTGTGTGTGCACAAACGCCCACACTCACCCGTGTATCGAGTCCCAGCAGCACTACTGCTTTAACTCTTAAAAGACTCACACATTAAAAGCAACTAATTAAGGAAAACTTTCAGAGGCGTCAGAACAAATGTTTTTATTGCTATTTTGTTGTGGCTGCTTTTCATTTTCAAAGCACCGTCACCTGCACCCAGATGGTGGAAGGTTTTTTTTCCCACCATCTGTGAGAGTAAAGTGTAAAAAGATGATCGATATCAGTGGCTACAACACTTCCCTGCCTCCAGATGGCATGATCGTTAAGTTCTCTGAAGACTGTTGTCTGGAGTCCAATCCTTTCAGCTCCAAATGTTAAAAAGAAGAAGGAAAAAAAAACCCCAACATGTACATTCCTTGGCAAGCTTATTATGCTTCACGTTCCGTACACTTGTGAGAAAAAAGGAGGCAAGGTTGTGGGTATTCTAGAGTCTCGTGGGGTTGAGAATACATATTACTAGCCTATATTCTGCAACCTATATTTGGCAATGTCTGCAGAGTAGTTTAGAGTATGCAGTTTTCAGATGGTGTACACCATATGTCACAATCTGTACGACACAGCTGAGGCTACTGACTGTGAGATAGTGTGTGTGATGTTGCCTGTACTTTTGTGTTGATCATGAACTCGCTTGTGGAGTGGAACTTTTTAGGAAAGTGGTTTAGGCGTCTGTGTTTATATGGTGGAATACATGGTTATTAATGTTGTGTCATCTGACTTGCTCTGTAATTTTTACTGTGTGCTTGTTAGGGGAACTTGTGGAGTGTGTAGAGTTGCATTTTTTCATTTTCTTTTGCTAGGTTAACTGCACCAAGAGTGTGATGCAGCATTATCTGTGTGTGCACTTGACAAACTTTATGTGTCTAGCTAGCCCCTTTCTGGTATGTGTCCTCTACATCTATCCATTATCTATACACCGCTTAATCCTCATTAGGGTCGCGGGGGGGCTGGAGCCTATCCCAGTCGACTTAGGGTGAAGGCAGGGGACACCCTGGACAGGTCACCAGTCTATCACAGGGCTACACTTAGAGACAGACAACCAAGCACACTCACATTCACACCTACGGACAATTTAGAATCACCAATTAACCTCAACATGTTTTTGGACTGTGTGGGAGGAAGCCGGAGAACCCGGAGAGAACCCACGCTGCACGGGGAGAACATGCAAACTCCCCGCAGAAAGATTCCGGTGCCCCCACCGGGATGCGAACTGGCAACCTTCTTGCTGCGAGGCAACAGTGCTACCAACTGTGCCACCTTGCAGCCCGTGTCCTCTACATGTCTTTTGGATGTTTTTCCCAACAGGAAAGCACATCGAAAATAGCAGAAAGTGGTCAAAGTAAAACAAGAAGAGTCAATAGCACTTATAACCTATTTGCAGAGATCATGTTCAACTTTTGGATAAGACAATTGAGATCAGTTCCTCTTCTGTTCGAAAATAGCTGGCTCTTGTTTCACAGCTGCAAATCTTTGAAAAGCAAACAATTGAAACAAGATACCTTTTCAAAGATAAAACATCCCGTTGATTTGCTGGTTTTACTTTTTGAGGATTGTGATGCAGGTTTTGACAAGGCAACTGTTTCAAGTTTTTTTTTTTTTTTTTTTTAATCTCCTGTCAAGAGAGCAGCTAAACTCTCAAGAAGTACTGTCAGCTCCATATTGTAACACAAGCCAGGGAGACTGGCAAATGAACAGGTGGGGTTGTCATATGTTTGTGAAGGAGTCTGCTAAATGTTCTCTCCAATTAACAAACAGCTCAGACATTTCCCTCTCAGCAATCCCTCTCTCTCTCTCTCTCTCTCTCTCTCTCTCTCTCTTTCCCTTCCTACAGTTGTTGCTCCCTTCCATTCGAGAGAGACACATGACTTGTTACATGTCTCTCTTGCTGTACCGAGAAATGGCAGATTGAAATACATTTAGCAGGTAGAGCTGGAAGACTGATGGCAGGCTTCCAGCCCCTGTGCTGGCTGATGGAGAAACTGAAGGGCTTGCAAAATGTTCTTTAAGCTATTATTGTATAAGCTGCTGCTTTCTCTGCAGAAGTTAGTATTGTTATAACAGGTGACCGAGAGGCTTGCAACTGGCTCATGCTCAACTGCCTGCCAATTAAGCGCGTAGATTCCCTCGGGAATGCTTTATATGTACAGGAATGCATAATATGGAGGTTCAACAGTGGCATCTCGTGTAGCTAGCGACATTTTTAGTTTTGAGAGACTGCGGGGCTAGAGTGTAATTAACCTGCTGTAAGTGCTGCGGTGTACTGTGAGTGATTGTGACAACAATAGAGACAAGAGAGAAGAGTCAACTTGCTACTTAAATGGGTACCTCACCAAAGAGGAAGCGCTGACTTTACTCAAACAGTGTGAAAATGAGCTGGTTTATGTTACTGCTGTGGTAACATTTTGTGAGGTTTGGAAGTGAAGAAAAGGCGACTATACCTAGTTAGCTGGCTCATTGGGTTTCTCTCTTTAATGAAGAGTTACCAGAGTTTTCTTTAAGTCTGCTGGGGGAACTCTTGAGTCCTTAAGAGCAAGTCTTTCAAACCCAGTTGCACAGCACAAAGCTTAAAGAAATAAGACTTTCCTCTGCCTTTTTTTTTTCCCAAACAACTGACTCCACTGTGTGAATATTCAGTGTATATACAGTGGATATATTATCTGTGTGTGGGCAGGGATGTAAATGTTAAGTTATGCAGGAGGCCCTGTAACGGGATGTGACTGGAAATGTTATACATCTCAGCTGGAGTGGTTTTAATCCAACTTCATGTTCGCAGGAGCACTTTCCCTGCCTTCTTTACATTTGTGTAAAGGAGCGAAGCAGTTGTACATCTGAAAGGGGGTGGACTATAATGCTCTTCTCTGGGAAGAAGAAAAAAGTTGTAAATCGGGTGAAAGAACAGTGGCACTGGCTGAAAATAATGGGACCAGGATGAAAGCCTTCAAAGGAAAATTTGATGGTCAAAAGAATAATGCAGCTAGGGGAACAAGAAAAAGAAAAAAACAAAAACAAAAATCTCATCCTCACACTCTCACCCTTTCTTTTCTTTCTTCCACTCTTTTGTCTCACTCACATCTAAGCCCATACACACAAACACATTTTAATCACGGAGGGACATGACAGCAGATCAGTGTGAGCATTCTCAAACTCATAAATGGAAATGACTCATCTGTCATTCATCTACCCCAGGTGGCATTTCTCTTTCTTTCACTCAGGGGCGAATGAACTCCATTTGGCTGGAGACCTACTCTCCTGATCGCTCACCGTCCGAAAGCCTAGTGTCTGGAGAATATATTTTGTGTCTGTGATAAGGCCCGCAACCATTCTTTGTCTGTTTGTGACTGCCCGTTTTTGTTTTTGACATTTATGTCTAATACAATATTCCTAAATGGGTCCTTATTTTCTTCCACTTTAAGAGACAGCAGAGCACCCTTCTAATTGATATGTCCAGTGAGAGAGAGAGTTTGGGCCCACTGGAAACAAATCTTTCATGTGAGAAGGATAAAATTGCACATATCCATTTTCTGCCTCCTTTCTTCTGCCCATCTGTCTGTCTAGCTGTCTAATGGCAACCAGAGAACTCTTGTAGTCCATAGCTTATTCATGCACTCTAACACCTCACAGAGCTGTACAAGAATAACAGATCAGATTCTTCTTGACTTGGGTATAATGTAGCCTTACAGCCTAAAAGCTGCAGCTTTGAAGAGCGCCCTTTCACTGCTCTCCCACAACATCCCCAATCCTCTTGTTAAAAACGGGAATGAATTATCTGCCTGAAATCCCGTTGCCTCAGCCCCTACCTGACTGCTGGATCCCATATGGTGATACAGATAGCAGGGGATCATATTATTGAAAAGCTTAAGAAGTGCGAGATTCCCCTGGCTGATTCCATTGAGCTGCGTCCCTTGACGCCGTTCAATACTTCGGGAGGGTCGGCTCCGTGCCATTGTTCACTGAATGGGGAAGTTAACCGACATTGCCAGGCCCTGATGAGGATTGTTATTTCAAATCTCTGCTAAACTGGGGACTGGGAATTGTGCTATCTGGTTTCTCCCCCCTTTGTGATGTGATGAGCTCCATCTTTGGGCCTTCTTACACGAGTAATTTGACAGGGGAAATGCATGTTAGGGAGCGAGAGCGAGAGAAAAAGGGAGTCTTCTGCACCAGCCTATTGTGACAGTTTCTTCAGTAAAGAAGCCTGCAATGTCTTTCACGGTATGTTATTTTGGCACGGTTGCTCAGTTCTCACCAGAGACAGCAGCTGATGTTGCCGCTCAGACATTGGACTATGGAGATTGCTTGCTAAGTTGTAAAATTTGAACAGGTTTGTAGCTCTGAAAATAAAAGTGCTATTGAAGTGAAGGAGAACTAAAGCTTGTGAGTGATGATGCTTCAGTACGCATACATAAAACGCATGATCTCGGCATTCTTAAAAATAATTGCACGATACCAAGGCGTGCTGAAAGGCAACTGTTTACCATTGTGTTTATTAGTGTCGCTGACTGGCACAAGACTGTTTGTGTTGCAGTTTGCACGACAACAAAGTACACTTAAACACTACAAATGGACCTAAAGCAACAGAACAACTACACCAGTTATATATATATATATATACACAGATATAAAAGAAACATTTGCGCTGTCAGAGTGAGTCAAAAGATGCCATCCTTAAAATCAAACAATCCCACTTTCACTCATGATGGAATTTGTTGCCAGCCATGACAAGTCTGCTTGATGTTAATTGAACAATAAACTGAAGGCTCCATCTCACAGATGGGCAAATGACTAAGAGATTAAAAAGGTACGTAACAAGCCTGGGATGCAAAGAAAGAACCCCCCCCCAGGCCATTAAGTAAGGCATTAAGGAGGTTGTGAGAGAATCAGTAGGAGACTGTAACAGAAAATAAGTGAAACTGAGAAAAGGAACATCATGAATTCAATGGGAAGACATTCCTGAGGATGACCCGACAGTGAAGCGAAGTCACAACATAGAAAGTCTCTTACAAGCCCATTTATTTGACACAAAACTGACAGCAGACGCCACAATGCATGCAGGTAAGTTGTGACATATTCCTGTAAACATAATCACGTTCAACATATTTCATTTAATAGCCAATTTTAGCCCATGATGTACTTTGACATTTGTCCTTCGGGATCCTGTGGTAATCACACCAATTCCAGAAGAGAAGAGAAGAGAAGAGAAGAGAAGAGAAGAGAAGAGAAGAGAAGAGAAGAGAAGAGAAGAGAAGAGAAGAGAAGAGAAGAGAAGAGAAGAGATGTGTGATATAACGAGTCCTAATTGCTGGAGCAACTGTAGTCAGTTGTCATTTAGTGGGAGATCAAACAAGGAGCTTGTGAACAGTCTCNAGAAGAGAAGAGAAGAGAAGAGAAGGTACGATTAAAGATTTGTCTGAAACACACAAAGACATGCTTTGATCTAAGAAGAGGTGCCAGTTGAAGAAAGAAGACACAATATCTTAGAACAAAAGGAAGAAATAAAAATGGTAGTGACAGTGGTGTACAGCCAGTAGGGTTTTTAAAGGCAGATTTATGGCAAGAATTGGCAGACAGAAACATTGTTTTTTCATGTGCATGTATATATAGACAGGGAAACCTGAACCTTTGACCGTTACAATGTGGGGCTCTGTTATGCTGTGGGCTGTGGGGGGTATTTTGCTGGCATGGTTTACGTCTACTTGTCCCATAAGAGAGAAGGGTCACTGCAAATCAATACAAAGTTGCTCTGACTGATCACCTTTATCCTCTGATGAAACATTTCTATCCTGATCGTAGAGGTCTCCTCCAGCATAATAATTCCCCCATCTATAGGGCACTATAGGTCACTGAATGGTTTGATGAGGATGAAAATTATGTAAATTATGGCCATCACAGCTACCAGATGTCAGAACAGTTGAATTCCTATTTGAGAGCTCTCCATCAGTATCATCAAAACACCAAGTGAGGGAATATCTGTTCAATCCCTCCAGTAGAAATGTTCAGAAACTTACAGAACCAATACTAAGGCACAATGAAGCTGTGCTGGCAGGAAGCGGTGGCCCAACAAATTACTAAGTGACTTCAAGTTGGTTCTTTACTACATAACTTTTACCTGATTCTCCTGTAGTGTCTTGCTTGAAAGTTTTCTGAAGGTAGCGTGAGGTCAAGGGAGGCGTAGAAGGAAAGAGAAAGGGAGGTCGTCTGCAAGAATGAAGTAATAAGCAATCGAAAGAGGCATGTGATTGTTTCTGTGAAGTGAACACAGGCAGTTCGGGGCATCATTAGGACTGTCATTTAAAGCGGCAAATTGAGTTCATTGACATTTATAAACACACAAAGTCAACGCGCTGCTAATAAAGATCATTAATGCCTGTCCTGTCACGAGTCTGTGAAAACATGCAATTAAGAAACCTCGATCAGGCCACATAATGTGCCTTTGATGAAGTTCATGTAAGTTTAAAAGAAGCTTAAAAAGAAATGCATGCTCAATCTTATTTGACAATGTAAATTCTAAAACTTATAAAGAGAGCAAGACATGAGATAAGAAGAAGAGACAAATATTTCACAGTGGATAAAAACAGAACCTGGGAAAAGGGATACATTAAATTATTTTGAGCTTCTATACATGAAAAATAACTAGAGGAAAGGTAAACCCAGAGGTAATTTGTGTTTAAATAACTGAACGAGTTCTCATAGGGCATGTGGAATGGTGAATCCTGTTCTCTGTCAGCAAATGTTTCCCGATGGTACAAGAGTGTGGAGACCATTCAAATAAAACGAAACATACCCCACCTGATATTTACATCAGAGGCATATAAAAGTATATTTAGAGTTACAAGAAAACATGATCAGAGTTCAACTTATTCTCACATGCAAACAGAAGTATATTTGAAAATACAATGACATATTAATCATTGTTTAACTTTGTCAAACAAGACAGTTTTAATGCAGCTTCCAAAGCAGGTCAGCACAGTTAATGTTCTTGCAAATGATGTAAATTAGGCTATTAAGACTGACATGTCATCTTGGCTGTATTTCCTAAAAGTGCCATCATTAAATCAGAAGATGTCTAATTTTAATTAAAGTTAAAAATATGGCTCCAAACTTTACAGAAGAAACAACTGCAAAAAAAAATAAACAAAAAAACTGTCAGCTCCAGTGTTATATCCTTTTAGAATGAGGCAGCTCACAATGTAAACAGAATATTAGAAAACAACACACTGCTATGCCACCCGTGTGGATGTGGATGGACATTAATGAGGTTGACATCAACATTGTTACCATCCACATCCTCCTCTCTTTTCTTTGGGAAGCTTTGTCATTACGAACAGTAATAATATAAGATGCTGAAAAGCTAGGCTCTCTCAGTAGCCTTTAACACCGCCGACTCTGTTTTCTTGTGTCGTGTGTCTTTTCAGTGAATGTATTAACTGTTGCTTATTGTATTTAAATGTTAGAATTGGATTTTTTTTGTGTGTGCTTAGGTTGTGAAAATGCAAAAAACAATGCACACAATCTGTCAGCAGTGCATAAACAACATTGGTAAGAATATAGTGTAATGGTGAAATCGATAGAGGACCCTTGGCTGAAACGTAACGGATTATTTTCTAAACAAAGTGTTGCCAGCTTAGTGATTTTCTCACAAGATCTGGTGTCTTTTTAGACCCCTTGGCAATATTCTTTCATAATAATAATAATGATGTTTACTTTTGTACCACCTCTCAAAGCCAATGTTATTCAGTGCTTTACACAAACAATAAAAGCAGAGATACAGATATATAATCAATGCATGAGCTCTTCATTCCAGAGCTTAGAAGCCTAAACAGGAAAGGTCTGATCCCCTCTAATCTTAAATTAAGATACATTGACAGCCAGCAGTATTATGTCAAAATAAAAGAAGTTCGCCTGATCTGTCCTTATCACAGCAACTAATTCATTCTTTCCTGTTTTGTCATGCCTACTGCATTGATCAACTGCTGGAAAGAATGCTGACTTTTTCCCTCAGGCAGGCGACAGTAGCCTCAATCTTTTCACACAGTGTAATTTCTGTTAGGTGCAGAATCAAGCTCTTTTATGGGTTTCTCATTTTGAAAAAAAATCAGCTGGAAGCTGCATTTCAAGCAACTCATCGAGCTAATGTTAGCTTAATTTGCAGGCTGCAGCTTATAAAATCTGTCAGCAAATTGCAGTTTAAGCCTCCAAAATTGAGGGTGGCTGGCTACAAATTGTTATCCTCTGTTGGAACTAAAGCACCTACTGCTATCACTGTGAACTGCACAGACGCAACTGCTGTGTAGAATAAAAAGCCTGACAGGTGTAGCAACTCAGTCCTAACTACGGGAAAAGTAAGCACGTAGAGCAGCTTTAACTGTGATTTAATGATCTGTACTGTGCTATTTACGCTGTAACCACTTCTGATTTTTGATTCCTGACTTCAGGATTTAAAAAAACAAGCAAAAAAACTAAAACCAGTACTGGTCAGCTTTGATATGCGGCAGCAAGACACAAACTGCTAAAATTATACAAAACAGAAAAATAATTAGATTTACTTTAGAGATAAAGTAATGATGAGTGTGATTTGTTTACAAATCAGAGGATGTTGAATAAAATTAACACCAAGAAGTGGCAAGATCATGGTGCAAATGTAATATATATATAAAGATATATTTTATAATATTAATAAAAAAATTATATTTTTTTCTTTTCCTTCCTTATTACTCACCTCATATCATAGAAATAACACTATTTAAGCAGGGGAAACTTTAGTGAGAAAGCTTAAAGAGTAATTTAATGAATTGCTTTGACATAGTGTGCATAACAACGAAACACTGAAAATATGACAATTAGGACCCAATCACAGTGTTTTTGTAAGGGGGCAGTTATGCCATAAGTTGTTCAGGGATGTCACTGTGGCTGAGTCGAGACACTGGTGATGGCAGAGAAGCTATGGAGACTGATGGCTGAAGATCTTGATGGACTTAAGATGAGGCCAGTGAATGGACCCATGGAATGTGGTTCTGATGAAAACTGGATGTGAATGAAATGGAGAAGGGTTGCATTGATCTGACAGTAAAAAAATAAAAAATAAAATAAAAAAAAATACACCTGACAGTACCTGAGAGAGAGAGAGGGAGAGGCAGAGAATATAGATAAATAGTAAAACCCTGCACGCGCACACGCACACGCACACGCACACACACACACACACACACACACACACACACACACACACACACACGTACATTATTACAGCCATTTGCTCATGGAGGCTGTCAAAATGTCCTTCTGCAATTAAAAGTGACATAGAGAGCATGCCTTTATGGCGAAGGTGTTGGATCTATACAGTGAAGAACATAGATCACTTCATTTTAATAATTCATCTGATGAATAATGGAATATGCATGAAAACTTAATAAAGTAGATATTCATGAGCTCTTTTGCCTCAGTCTTTTCTGCGTGGCACATGACAGCAAGATGTGTTTTCTTATATCACAGGACCACGTAGAGAAATCAAAGATGGATCAAAGAAGTGAAGCTCCTCGTGAGTGCCTGATGACCAGATAATACTTGCTTTTTCTCCTGTCTCGTATCCAAACTGATGCAGGAACACAGGCACCATGTGCTTCCTGTAAGCCTCTCTGTTGTTAAATCTGGTTTGATAACATAGACCCTCTCCCATGATATGCAAATGTATTACATGTAGGAGGATTCACTTTGTGAGATTATTAAAATGTTTCACGGCCGGCTGGTTTGGTTCACTGCGCATGTAAGCAGCAGAAAATCAGTCACATTTAAATGCAGTTTCAAGGGAACACGAGTCAGAATGATGATAGGCATATTTCTGAGAAAAGAACTTATATGAAGGAAGCAAAACAAATTTGGCTGTGATAATGCAAGGTGCATCTCTCCAGAGTCTTTAAATTAGCCTTCAAAGCAGGCCCTGGTCAACAATTCATTTCATTATGAAGACAAGATATCCCAGCTACGACGATGTTACATGCTAAAAAGACATATTTGTATCAGATGAATGGATGTTTCTTACTTAAAAAGAAACAGAAAAAGGGCATGTAGAGGAAAACCAAACAATAAATCAAATACCGCACATATACTGTATATAGAAGCAGGTCAGCTTTATTCAAAAATCAACATGGAGGCACAAATGGATACATTCCAGCCCGATGTATAGTCTAAGTGGCCCCAGAGGGACCTGGTGAGATGGGTGGTGTGTGTGTATACGTGTAAGCACATGTGTGCAACCTATACAGGAGGTGGACAAAATAACGCAAACACCTAACAATATATACAATATTATACTGCCTTCAGCAACAGTTATGCTTCACTAAAAATGTGGAAAGCCGTTATAGCAATCTTGAACTATGCATGAGATGTTGGACTATTTTCCATGATGGAAGGCCTCAGGTTAAAGGTAAAGAAGGAGGTGGAATCTACTTCATACGAGTGATTTCGCTGGACAGTGAAGGCCTTCAGTAATGCTGGTGTTCCTGATAATACTCGTGTCCATTGGGGTGTTTTCAAGTACGAAAACACTGGTGTTTAACAGCTGCCAGCGTACATTGGGTTGAACACATTTGACTTTCTCGGTGCTGAACAGGCTCGGAAGTAGGAAAAATAATTCAAGACATTCAAACTGTATTACTTTTTTTCCCCTATTCCTTATTTTGGAGCTCCTTGTATTGAGTTATGTCTCTTGACACTTTTGTCATAAATGTTATTTTTGCAAATCTGTAAGTGAGGTTGCCACAACTTCTCAATCAACAAAAATACTAAAAACTGAAATGCATGTCTCCAAAACAGTAGCGTACTACTCAAATGTTCAAATTCTTTTGAAAACTGACTGATCCAGATTTGTAAAAATTATGTACACCGGAATGAAATGGTATCTAATTGTGATTCAGTTACTTTATTAATGGAATTTTTTATGTGGCAATCAGATTATTTTGTTCGTCTCAGTGTGCATGTTGCGCTGGTCTTTGAATGTGCATGTGTGTCTGCGCATGCATGCTCATATCCAGAATAAGTTAAGGGTGTGTGTGCAGTAGTGGGGCCAGGCGGCACACTTGAAGATACAGCCTTTGGGAGCTGCAGTCTCCCTGATGGATGGCCTACCCACTGCACAATGTACACCCCCATGTAATGCCACCAACCCAGCTGCTTCTAGCCCTTTCCACTGGGCTTCTTTGGCATAAAACATCTTCTCAACTCTGAACCAAGGACAATACAAGATATATATCTTTAGTGCTGCAGAGGCAGTACAGCTAATAAAATTGCTGCTCAAATACACATATTTACCCCTAATGAAAGCATTAACTTTTGACTTTTGTAAATGAAAGAGACAACAGGGTATATAGAGTATTGTGCCCCCCCCATGTGAACAAGGGAAGACAGAATTCATGCTTGTTATCAACAGTAAGACTTCCTACTCACAATCCTTAATGTAAACAACAGATTTCTAGGACTCTCATCATACATCGATCTACCTTTTAGCATTTCTATAAGAGGTGGCTGGACAATTCAGAAATGTGGAAATCTACTCCTGAAAACAAGCCTAGACAATATCTATAACCTTTTCTTTAAGGGTTTTCATTACTTGCCTGTATAAAGTAAACTAATTCCAAATATAGAAACTCAAAAAGAAAAACAGCAGATTCACTGATGCAGTATTTGTTGCACCACTGTTGCACTACAACCACTCCATTAGATCGTCTGTTGTCAGTATACTGCTAAACAATGTGAAAACTGCAAACCGTAGAATCGGATTTCTAGTTATTGGCAATAAATGTAAAGAACTGGTGAGCCAGAAGTATGAGAAGAAGCCGTTTTTGTGCCTGAATTAAACCAAACTTTTTTCCCCCCACCACAATGTTGTTACACCATTAAAAAATGTTATTTATTTCTTGCTGCTGACAAGTATGTACAGCCTGTATGATCCTTTAGGTTGAAGGACTTGTTGAATCATGCAAATTGGATTTTGTAACATCTTTCAATAACAATGGATTCGTCATTTCCATTCAACTGGTGGCTGTTTCTAAGGATAATAACGCTTTTTAGATGCACACTTCACTACTGATAAGATTATACCATTCTTTGACATGTAGTTTGAAAAAAAAAAAAAGTACACAAAAAGGGTTCAAAATCACTGTAATAAGATACATAAAATACAATCTGTTGCTGCATGTATCACAGTAACGGTCAGCAAGTCCACACCTCAGCTACTCTTGTGAGGGAGCCTCTGTACAGAAGGCTGCAAAACCTCATTACAGTAAGGTGCAAAAAGACAAGTTGAAGAGCTTATTTAAATGCAAAAGATTTAAAGGCTAAATGTTACAGGTGGTTATATTGACAATATTTGAGAAAAAAAAAAAACACCTATTATCTGTTCTGAAAGAGAAAAAAATTCTTTTTTATCCTGGACAATAAGTAAAGAAACATGCTACATGCTATTTCCTCTAAAATGTTATGGAAAAGCAAATTGCACTGCTATTATGTTTCATTAAGTTATTGTGTGGTGGCTACCAGGATGTTGCTGAAATCTTTCAATAGACGTAGAAATCTATTCATAGTTTTAAAACAGCCTGTGGTTGAGAGTAGTATCAGTGATGAAGGTATACAGCTCTCCACAGCATTATGCTAATCTAGTCTCCACTGGGAAATGTTTATCAAGCAGATGAATAAAATTCTTAATTTTTCAATCTTTCTCATTACACTTTTATGAAGTGCAATTACATTTATTAATCTTTTAGAAATGTTTGATCTTGTGCATCATTTGACTATTAAGGAGACTGCAATAGAGAACTTACAATCAAGGCATTATGCAGATGTCATAGATGTACTAGGATGAGTCACTGAAAATGGGATCATTAGTACATAAGATTAAGGTCTAGTACTAGAAATGAGATGTACATCACTTATTATAAAATGTGCTAACACTGCATCACTGGAGCACTGTGATGTTCTCTTTGTCTCTATATAAAGCACTTGAAAAGCACTTTCGCTGAATCAACCTCCATTGTTTTAAATGTGCTATAAGAACAAGGGTGACTTGACTTGATATGACTTCATGTAAAATTTTAATCAATATAATTGTATGACGCAGCCCTGATTTGTCGCCATGTATAAAATAGATTCTGTGATCATCAATTTAAAAAAAACATGCTCACTGAGAAGCTATTTGGCATTAAAATTCAATTGCACTCAGATTAGAAACATGAAGATTGGTTCATTAAATCTATTGTAAAGCACAAGTGGAGTGTTGCTCTCACTCAAATGCATTTTTGAGGTACTTGTGCTATACTTAATTATTATAATACTTTCACTCCACCTAATTTAGTTTGTACATTTTACACCACTTATTAATCATGTTTTTAGCAATTGTTAAAAAATCACTTTGTTAATTTGGTACAAAACTACATACTTAAAACTTAAGTAGTATATAAAATATAATGCTTTGACATCATTAACAAACAATATTTTTTTGCGTCCATAACCAGCCCTCTTTACTGTACAGCTGAACTGTATTGCCAACTATGTTTTGAGGTAGACTTACTTTCTCCCACATTACATTACACTCATGACTTAACCAAGTAGTTCGCATAAACTCGAGTGAACAGCGATCAAAAACAAAATTAAACAGTGAGCGAAAACAATAGAAAGTCAACAAATAATGGTCCAACATTTAACATAGAGCTCGAAAGTCCTGTAACTGACACTGCCGCCACCCGTTTAAGCTCCTAATGAGGCTCTTTTAAACTGAAATAACTTCGATATTTTTATCTGTGTCAAATATTGATGATCACGACACTGAAGGACACCTTGTGCATATCTCTGAGGTGGCAAAATGGCAGAACTTTACACCTTGAGAATGAGAATGGAGAATGGACAAACAGACCAACAAACGACATTGTGGTCTGACAGTATTTGAACACTCACACATGCACACGCACAGCTGAGTTTTCCAACACTTTAAAGGGCATTATATGACTTACACACTTCCCTTTGGATGATTCAAATCACACTAAAATCTATCAAGACAATGGATATGAGCAGATATTTGTTTGGTGTCATCTTTATTATTTGACTCACCACTGTGTTTCTGCTTTGAGTGGTTGTAATATTCAGTTTACAGTTTGCTAATTATGAGTTTCTCACATTCGGACCATAGTTACTGCTGCACTCAATTTCTTAGCTCCTTTTAATACTTATCAAGATAAAATCTGATTAAAGTTTCTTAAAAGAAATATTGCTGTCACAAGAGACGTTACCATAATCGTATGGAAATCAAATGTTTGATATCGTGGGCATTTTTGAAGACTTTCAGAAAGAAAACGAGCACAACAGGCAGTTTGTTGTTGTAATTGACCAGCCCAGTATGTAAAGACCTCTATACTGCTGTAACACATTCACAGCTGCACAGATGCAAGATGGGCTCAACAACAAACAAAAGTACTGAAGCACTAACTTAGCCCTAAATACATATCATGTATATAATGTATGAATATTCATTTTTTAAAATCAAAGCTGATCCTACGCAGGCTTAGTGATGAGACCAGTAATGCACTGTTCGTGTTCTTACCAACTTATTTAAATTAATGTTTTTCATAATTTAACCTTGAGAGCTCACATCTAATGTGACCAAGAATTTAAATGTATATAACATTTAAATTTGCCTCGTTGAGTAAGTTCATCTAAATGTGAACAGAAATGTAAAGTACTCTACTTGTGATTTTTAAACTGTGCAATTGACTTTAAAATGTAATCACATAAATTAATTGCTTTCTTCTACACTGTCAATCTTCAATCCTTAAAAGCATCTAAGTTGGTTTTTGAAACAGTCGGGTCAGATGTTTGAGTTTCCTAAGCACCTAACATTACATACTGTATCTCTGTTGCCCTTCCTTTAGAATGATTTAATTCACAGAACCACTTTGTAAGGAGTACATTGCTCAAGTCCTAAAATATCTAATCAGAGCTTGACAGAGAGGGAGCGAAAAGAGTGCAAAAAAGGAATTAAATCTAATTCATTAAAGTCACTGACCCAAATAGAATTAACCAGCGGCCCAGAGTAACCAAGTATGCGTGAACCCACAAATATTAGCAAGGTGCTCAGTGCTCTAAAGGTGGCATAAGGGGAAAAGGTTGAAACAGCTCAACAGTATTCAAGCTCATGAATCAGAATAATAATGGTTTAATCCTTTGACTTTGCCATTTCTGCCCTCCTGAAAACACTAAAAAGATTGTGGAGTAGCATTGATATTGTATGGTAAATGATGGACTGTCAGAGATGAAGAATTACAGTGCAACTTTACTGGATAAATTCTTGACCAACTGTTAAATATGATGTATAGAGAAACGCAGCATTGTGCAAATATTGAACTACGTGCACAGCGAATGGCCCATGAGAGTATCAAAACATGCTTCTAAAATGTGCAAAACCATAAATGATGCATAATTTAAATGCAGACACAAACGCACAGGAAAGAGTGCTACAAGAAAATGATAAATGAAGTGGAGAAGATATTTGGACTAAGAAGCTGAAATAGCACTAAAGTACATTAATTTTCATTTAATCAACTCAGGAATCGGCTAAAAGCTTATTATTCATTTATCTGTCATGGATAAGTCGTTCCCTCATGAAGACTGCTCGGTTAAAACGTTGCATCCTGCTCTTCACCATGAAGAAATATTTATTAGGATCTGCACTGTGTAGGAAATACAAACTATTTCTAACTTTTATACAGCTATTATTTGCCAATGATAACATTGTGTATGAGCCTGTCTCTCGTTCTTCCTACTATTTCTACTGTGTGTTAATTGATGACCTTGGCGTGTCTGTCTTCTTAGCCACTGACTGATCAGTGTAATCGGCAAGATCATTATTAGCAAGATCAGTAGCTCCTCCACTCCTATTCACCGCTATTCATCACATCAAGACTTAATTGGATTGCTAATTGATGTGTAGAAACCCATGTAATTGCACTAAAAGGCACTTTCTGCTAGTCTGCCATGCAGGAGGGGGGGTGGAGCACACTCAAGCTGTCGGACGTACGGACTATCCAACATGGTCACGTGGTCACATGTTTGACCATGTGAAACATGAGCATGCTCCAAAGGAGTAACAATGCTTCACTGCAGAGAAGGAAAATGAGAGCACTTGAAACACATCAATACAAACATGTATCTCCACCTGGCAAACACACACACATAGTGGCTTAGGTTGCCCTCTAAACCTGAAAGGAAAAGAAAAATTCCCCAACCCCTGACACATTAATACCAACGGCGCTCTGCACTGTAGTCTGTGAGAATTATACCAGCTAACTGATGGCATGCAGTTTAAATTAACATGGTCGATCAACCACATAATGGACCACAATGAGACGCCATTCAGACTGGAACTAAAGGATCCTTGATGTGGCAGCTAGATAAAACAGAAATCTAATCTCAATTAAGAACAAGTCCTCTTCATTAAAGTCATTACTGTGTTCTCAAGGCCCCACTGGAACCTCCCAGGCTCTGGAAAAAAAAAAAATCCCTGCATTTTTCAGTTTTAATGTTTTTCCTTTCTTTCTTTGCTGCCCTTCCTTCCTTTTGTCAAAGGCAGATTGTAGTGGGTTTGTGCAGCTTACTACAGGGAATAATTTAACATTCAATTCATCTGTTTATACAATTCAATTCCTTTTTCAAACATCTGGATGATTTCATACATGCTTTGTCCCCTCTGCGACACCTTCTATCTCTTGTACAGAGATAGTTGCAATGGTCTCTGGTTCAAAGTCTGTTACTGGCTTTAGAAGTTTTCTAAATGAAAAGGATGAATAATACATTCTGTTATAAATTCCCTGCTGGCATTTAAATGTGCATAATTTCTGCATGACTCTTAAAAATACAGTTGTTTGTACACAATGCCCCATGTAAAGTCAATTAAAAAAAAAAAAAGACAAAGAGATAGACATGTGACCACATTCAGGCTCAGTGATACATGATCTATGCTACAGGTTGGCAGTGGAAGTGAACCAAGCAGTTGCAAGGTAATGAAAATGTCAGGTAATGTGTACATGTTTTGCATTTCACTCTCAAGTTGAGTAAAATTCTTTTTTTTTTTTTTTTTTACCCCCAAAGCTGTTCTAACTAGTGTGGCAACTTAAGATTCGTTCCAAGTAGCATTATAACTGTGCAAACATGGAGAGAGGAGAGACGCAGAGAGAGGCGAGAGATAAAACCAGGGAGGGACACAGACTCTGACGACCAGACTGTGCAGATGTTACACAAATGTCAACATCAGCTTCCATCTCCAATCCAGCGAAAATCACACCATCAAATATTTGCTGTAGCCGTGGATTTTTCTCTGTGTCAGTTCTCACCCAGTCGCTTCTTGTCAGTGTCAGACTTAACAAGGCAGGCAAACTGCGCAGAGCCAGCGGCCTGTCAGGTGCAGCATATCGACACCTCATGGGGCAAAAAAGTCAATCTGTGCTGACAAACGCTCACTACTGCACTGCCAGTCTGCTCGTACCTCAGGCATGTGAGACGGGAGGAAGGGGAAACCACCGGTCTGCAGAGGGAAATTAAAACAAATTGTCAGCCCCCCTCTCCGGAACTGAGTCAGAAGAGGAACAATGAGAAGGTGACCCCTTGCATGTGCAGTGTAGGCATTTTGTCTGGACTTCTGTCCCTTTTTTTCCTGCCACTATTTTATCTACCATGGGTCACGGACCAGACTGCATGATGCCTTTCTGGAAATGTACAAGGGCCACTGGCCAATCAGTGGTGTCACGGAAGAAACATCTGTCTGGGGTCTTTGTTATATACCAAAGCTTTGGCACATTCAGTGCAGTGCTGCTTTACAGAAAGCAGCATCTGCTACTGGTGGTTCAGTTGTCTGATAACTACCTCTACCCAATCAGGGGCCGGATTCAGACATGTCATTGCATATATAGACCCAGTTAAAAAGAAAAACTGTTAATCTCTAATGTCCTTTGCCTCCAGTTTAACTACTTGTTAGAGGGTGCAGCGCATACAAAATAGGGACAGAAGTTACCTGGATGAAACTCTATGAGCGTGTGCACAGTTCCGTAGCCTGGCTTGTCCCTTGTTTATGCCCCAGTGATTTTAAAGGTAGACAAGCAAAAAATGGTCTCAGTGCTCATTTACACGGCATGCTACTGCCTGACTGGACAACAGTTTCTTCAGTTGCTAAGGAAGAGAATTCTCAGAGTAAGCCAAAGCCGAAGTTTGATAGTAGGTAACATACATGCTTACATTGTTTCTAGTAAACAATTAGCAAGTGAACAAGAACTGGGCCTTATATGTACTATATATAGAAAGATGTGGTACATGTCACAACTAACTAACTATCTCACCAACCAGAACAACAAAAATAAAGTCCATGTTTGCGAAGGAATGTATTCTTTCTGTAAAGTACAAGAGTCTGATGGTGTTCTATCGCTACGATGTGATCGGAGCAGATGTGGTTTGTGACGAGACACAGAGAGGGAGGTTACTACCGCCTTGTGGGAGATTGTTACTGAGGAGAAAAGGGTGCTTTGCATTTTCAGCTTACATTAGTACACACCTACGCATGCCATTCACTTTGGGAGAAAGCGGCGTGCACACAGAACATTCCCTTTTACACAATGGGACTGCATATCCTTTCTCTCATCTTGTCCTTCTCTCTCTCTCTCTCTCTCTCTCTCACTCCCTCCCTCCCACCCTCACTCGTTTTACTCTCTCGGCTTGCCACGTCCTCTTATTGCCTCTTTTGGTCAACCTTTGCTATCGCTAATGTGACAGTGGCAGACAATAGTTTGTGGTGCATTTACAGGATTCCCACCTACTAATTAGTAAGAGCTCTCTGGGCCTTTGATCTGTGTCCTTGTGTTCTGGATGGCTTCCTGGTCTTTGAAGGTAGCTGTGATGGAAAAGCTGCTTTCAACTACCGAGAATCCTTTGGCTCTCGCTGTGTGACTCGGCTTAGCTCACCACAGGCCTCTTAGGGAAAAGAGCTGCCCCTGCACTTGTACACTGTGCCTGGCAGCGATGACTGAGGGTGCGTGAGCCTGATAGTAGGCAGGAAATCTTGTGGCCCAATGGCACGTGTTAAAGGATGTGCCAATTATCACTGGTCCTTCATACAGGTCAGCTCTGATCAGAGGTCACACCTTACAGTTTTATGTTAACATTATGACCCTGTTGTAATAAACAAGCAGTAGGTCTTCAGAAGTCTTTACTAATGTTACAGAATTCCTGCATCTTATACTTCTAAGCTCCTGCTCTCTCTCACCTTCACAGCCTGTGTCACCAAGACAACGCCATGGGATAGCTGTGGGTTATACCTGTGATTAATATGTTATGGGATCTTTGAGAGCAGACTCGGGCCTTAGATTAATCACTTCATGAGATCAATATAAAAGTGGATGAATAATTAAAGGATGAATATTTTATTCATTTGGTATTATAATAAGCTTTACTGCTAACAGTCATCTGTAAACCGGTATGCAAAATAACATCTTTAGCATGAGTATATGTGACTAAAAATGTCAGCCAAAACACTTCAGTCTGCTCTAAGTCTGCAACACTAAAGGGTACTGGGGGGAAAATATTTAAATATTGAATTCATTCGGCTTCTCTTTCAATATTCCTCTTATCATGCAAGTGCTACACTTCCCCAGGTGAACTGAGTGGCACAATGCGGGATAAAAGGGAATAGAACTTATTATTTCTTCTCTATTTTTCAAAGGCACATTGTAAGCAGCACAAAAGGGGCGAACTGCACCATTTACAAATCAGTTGAGCCCTGAGGGAAATCTACTGGTGGATGACATTGAAGTTAAAAGTGCACAGCGAGATGGCTACATTGCTCTGCAAATCATACATCTGAGCAGCCTCCTTGTGCCTGAAACTGACTGGCAGTAAATGCCTGTACACAAAGCTGGTGTTGCAGAAGAAGCTGTGGTGGGACTGCTACTCTGTGATAGACATATCTTTTCATTTGAATACAGCAAGAGAGACAGAGATACAAGGAATGCAAGCACAATGCCCATGCCAGTTTAGTAGTGCATAGATTCTGTTTGTAAGACTGTGTTTTATCCTCTGTCAAATATCAGTTCTGCCCACTAAGCTCTTTTGAGATGATGATGCTCACAATAGGGCTTGCGTGGTCTGACTGTGGCAAAATCAAAACAGATTAAATTCAATGCGCAAGCCGACAGAAATAAGTTTCTTAATGTGGAATGCCTATGTACCCGTACGATGGGTGTTGGAACGGCAGTGTCCACAATAGGAAGCTTGAGCACATGAGTTGCACTTGTGTTTTGAAAGGTGAATGCAATAGTGTCAAATTTCCATGACAATGGAACATTATGTTTTGTGCAGAGTTGCAAGAAAGTATGGCACCACATCAGTTTTGTCATGGCACATGTTTTGCTTGATTCAACTACTTTTCTGACTAACTTTCACCTTGAATGCTTTTTTTTGTACCCAGAAGTCTTTTCCTCTTCACTGAAGAAAGCTTGCTAAAAATTCAAAATACATTCCAAATTATGTTTGCCATCTCATATAATACTTTTTTAAAGAGCTGCTTTAATATCATCATGCTTTAAGATTCTTTAAAGTATCTTTAAAGTGCCTTGAAAAGTGCTTTATGAATAAAATGTATCATTGTGTATGTAATGTGTGATGATGATGATGATGATTAATATTAATTTCATTGTGTACAACTGCAGAAACACTGTACTGTACACCATCATGTAAATAGAAACAAATGACTTGTTCTTTCAATACTTTGTGCTAATTTTTGCCTCTAATATTTTAGTCAGTCTATCACATGCAGGCATTGGATTGCATAATATTTCATACTCCTCTTTTCACCCTTGCATACCAAGTCAACTATAGCAGTAGCCATGGCAATAATGATAGCACATAATTAGGGTCTCATATCCCTTAGCTTCCTCCATAATTGCAGTCTCCAAAACAGAAATCTCCATTTGCATGTTTCTCAATATGAGAGAAACTCATTAATTGTAGACAATAAGGATTAGGACTACGCAAAGCTTAACTGTAATGTGGGAGCTAAAAGTGAATAAGCCTTTCTGTTTGCCATACCAGAGACATCCTCATCAGCTCCACCTCCTTGCGGTTAATTATGAGGAAGAATGTCTTTGTGTGCAGATGCAGATGTAGCTTGGATGTCTCTATCCATAAAGCGGAATATGTTCAGTGTAGCCTTTTAATACAGTGTATGGTGTTCATTTTAAGTGTGATTATGCAAGCTCTTTTGGTGTGACTTCTTTTTATTTTTCATTGCATGTGTGTTAATGGAGGAGCACACATAAAACGTGTTTTTCAGTTGTGTAGCATAAGCGCTTTCCATGCTTGCAAGAGCATCAATGCAGCAATGTCATTTGACAACACGTATGCATCCATACATGTTGCTAGATCACTTAGGTAGAGGGGGTTGCACAAAGATGGATGCTGCCCGTACCAAACAGTGTCCCAGAGGAGAAAACATTTATTATCCCGAGTTTTTCTTTGAGATCGTTTCTCAAATTAAATAAGTAGGGTGCTGCTGCAATACTGGCTGTAGAGTAAAATGGGTGAAAGATTAATCAAGGAAAACTCTATTACCATGACAGGAATTAATGTAAGAAGAAGTTGTGGTATGATGAATGAATAAATGAAACGTGGACAAAAAAAGGACAAAAGTTATGTGAGGAATAAAAAAAAAAGAAAAAAAGATGCAGAACCAAGTCTACCATGACAAAACTAGTCAGCAAATCCCAGTGTGAGTGTCCCCATACTCCCTCAGGAGTTACTCCTTCTTCATTTATTTACAGCTGTCTGCACAAGCAGATAAACAACTGCTACTCTCCTGTGAGAGGCCGATGCCACTGCCAGGGCCTCACCTAATGATTATGAAATGCATGATCAAATACGGTGCACTCTATTGCGTGGAAGTACACAACACACACACACAAATGCACAGAAGGCAGAGCAAACCTAACTTCCCTCCTGTCTAGCCCTCAATTTCCACACTGACAAATATGCACACTCAGCCTTCCAGAAAGCCCCCCCACCCCCCCTCGTACAGCTGGAAATAACAATTCTTTCTCTAAATTACACCAGCAACATCTGTCAGTGGCAAACAGGCTTTTTTGTTGTTGTCTTGTTTTAGTGGCCTTCTATCAGGACACATCTACACAGGATATAAAAATAAATAAATAAAAAAATGTAATAAAGAGAGTGCGAGTTTTGTTTATTTGAGGATTATTAGCATTGCACTGTGAGACTTAACCTAGAGTCAGAAAAAAAAAGAAATCTCAAGAGTAGTTGTTAGTTTCTTGGTGTTTTTTTTTTTTTTTTTTTTTTTTACCACAAGGACACAACAGAAGAGGCAGCATCTGAATCTTACCTTTTTGCAAGGTTTAAACATGAAAACATTTTTGCCGTGACTTTGGAGAGGAAGCCTATTGCTCTAACCTTGAATGCTTCAGCTTTAGTGCATTCTCACAACCCACAACACCGCAGTTCAGTCTTGTGCATAGACACACAAAAGCTTCAAACACATATTTGTTCCATACCCCAGGGCTGCCTGCGCTGTTCCTAAACAAATGACTCTATTCCCCAACAGACTACACTCCTATTATTTGCTGCCAATTCGAGATCTGAAATTGTTATTCTGTGTATCGCACAACTTAACATGGGAGACATGCACAATATTGGATTATAGTGATAATCTAGAAGCCTGTTTTAGCATGCATTGAAGAATATATTCAAGAGGGGGCTGTAGATTGTTCAAACAGATGAACTGGCTTGTGCGAATGTGCCTTCGTTCCACTCTTTAAATTCTGAGATTGAAATCAGACGATATGGAAATAATGTTAAATTTGTTCTGTGTGAACCCATGGATGAAAGATCGTGTAGTGCCACTGGTGCAGTAACTGACAGCACGAGCTATGTAATTAGAAAATGAAACATATACAGTAATGTGCACAGGCTATCATAAAGAGCTTTTGAACAAACATTTGGTCATCTCATGCAGCTGCTCCTTATATGGTAGATTTTTAGATAAATGAACCAATTATATTTATTGATCATTGGCAGTAATTATTCTGATGTTTGAACAGAATATGCAATAAATACAGATCCATTCAGAAAAGGTCAGCATGAGAGGGGAGTAAAAGATCAATGAATGAAACAAATAATTCAATAGGTAAATAAACAAATCACTGAAACAAATGGCATATTTACCTACAGCGTTCTTCAGTTTTGTTTATGTTAAAAAAAAAAAAAGAAAGACACCTGATTATCTTTGTCATTGGTACAGAAAGTCTACACCTGGCACATCTGTAGATGCAGCTGTTACCCTGTTTAACTCCACAAAAGTATTGGATGATAGTGTGATGGTAGGAAAATGTACACTGCAGATGTTTAGACTAACAACTCGTGGACAAATGGTATGAATTCTTCTCTGGTATACAGTTTAATTTATGCTAATCATAGATGCTAACAGTATAATCG
>NW_007577882.1:614186-619807 GCF_000690725.1 Stegastes partitus
TGAATGTAAATAACAATCGCATCTCTGTTCCTGCACTTCAGCCTGCACTTGAAAAGGAGGCATCCATGCAAAACGGGGAAGGTATAGGAGAAGGAACAGTTAAGCAGACTATACAGACAGACAAAGCCCTGTCTGTCTACTTCTGTATTTTCTAAAATGTTTAATGTATATTTTTAGGCTACAGCTAGTGAAACATCAATTAAAGTGTCCAAGCATGACAAAATAACTGATAATTAGTTCAATTACAGAAGCACAGTAGAAATTATAGTTGTGGGCAATTTTGGCCAGGATTTAAATCAATCAAAAGGCAACATTTGGACAAGATTTTAAGTACACAACTCCAGCTGTAAACCCAGAATAAAAGGCAGATTTTGTTGTTCAAACTCGCCCCAAAAGGGGGAAAAGTACTGAATGTGTCAATAACACAATGTCTGAATTGAGGGGAGACTACTTTGTTTGCTTTACTTTCAAAAAACCAAAAGAGTACCTGATGATAAAGTAATTAATAAACAAATGAGTGATGACATGTTTCTGAGAATGACTGGTTGGTTCACAGTTGAACAGAAGCAACTAATAAAAAAAAATTCACACATATTTAAGTCTGTTCTCCAGGATCTGGTATACAGAATAATAATGGAACTGCACCTAAATTCATATCAGGTCCCTCCTAGCTCATACCTCACAGGCCTTTTGTGTACCTTCCATTATTATTATTATTACTTTATTGTTAATTGTTCCACATGACAACAATATTACAAGTGGTTCTTTGTTGTTGTCTTGTCACCAGGGATCTATGTAAAAACTGTTTCGATGGGGCGAAAAGCATCTTCAGTTTTGTTTTCACAGGAGCCGCTGTTGAACCCACCACAAACTGCCAATGTTGGTCTCATGGTGTGTCAAGAAAGAATACTGAGTCCCACTGATCGGGCTGAACAGACTATGAAGATCTACGGTGCAAAAATGTTTCACGTTACATTGGTGTTCTAACCTGAAACCATATTTGTCTGTCAAAAATAATCAAAGCCTCAGCTTGTGAGCCCAGCAAGAGTATAGCTGAACTGAAAAGATCCCTTTTTGCAAAGTCTTGAACAAGGTGGTGCAAATTGCAGATGACATCTACGCACAGAGGAATTGTCCAAAGGAATAAGGTGAAGCAGGGTGCACCAAAATGATCCTCCCTGCAGTATTTTTTATTTATTTATTTATTTTTTTTATGAAGCGGAGATATATGTGTTGACATGGAAAGAGAAGAGACCTAAGTAGTTTGGTGGTTCAGCTGAGGAAAAAAAAAAAAGAAAAGAAAAAACATGCTGAAAAATGTGAGCGCTCCTGAGAGATTGAAAGAAAAAAAGAAAAAAGAAAAGGGGATTTAACAAAGGAGGAGGAGGAGGAGGAGGAGGAAGACTCAAAGTTAAAAAAATATTTAAAAAGAAGCCTCCTGTTGGGCCCTTTAAACTCACCTCTGCCATTCTAAGTTTGTTTACCTCAACGTTGGTGCATGTCAAACTATTGCAGAGCTGCAGGACTAGACAGTTGTGAAGTGAAGCAGTAAAAGAGGGCCTTATTGATCATTCCTGTCTATGCTAGGGGACTACTGAGCTGAAAACATCCAATGTGTAGTGGATGAGTGCATCTTGACTGAGCGGCATAGGTCACATAGCAATAACAGTCCAATTTCTTGTCTTAGAAGCCTGGATGCTTCCACATGCTATTGTTTTCCAATTTGGATGACATATGTTTAGAAAGAAAATGCTCATGTGAACACCTACATCCCTATACATTAATGCTTAACGCTACTTTTATTGTTGTTATTTGTGATTTTGAGCTAACCTAATTGGTTCTGGGATGTGTGTATTTGCAGTATCCAGCAGCAGCAATTATAGCCCAGATACTCCAAGACAGTATCTTCTTTAAATGTGTCTTGTTATTGTGTTGTTGGTGTTCCATCCATCAAATGGAATATGTTTTTCAGTCATTGCCTTTTAGTCAAGAACCTTGAACTCATGAAAGCACCAAGACAATAGTAAAGACATTTGTAGTCTTGTTATTTATTCATTTGTTCCAAATAAATTAGATTTGTTGTTATATTGTCATTTCACTAAAGTTCTTCAAAAGATTTAGCTCTCCAAAACACACGTACACAAAGCTGAATCTACTGTTCTCTACCTGGCAGACATAGCAACACAACGGCTCTGCCTCAGACCTTGGATCGATAATACTACATCAATACTGTGTCTAGTTTACACTGGCCTTAAGAAAATGACAATTCTTTCTGCTTTCATGGACAGTACAGCAAATAAGAGATGAACTCTTGCAACTTTTCTGTTCTTTCCACTGGTCCTGGCAAGGTTATTATGAAGGTATTTGTATTTTATGAAGGCTTTCCCTTGGTAAATCACACAATCTAATACATTCCATCTCAAAATTCATACATCACTTTGCACACACTGTCTCATGTTGATGTTATGAAGTCAGGGTCGCCTCCAGTTAATGTGTACCTAAAATACTGAGCTCCTTTGCCCACATTGAGAACAAGCTCTGCTGACATTTCTTGGCACATGGGACCAAGACAGAACAAGATGCACACACTAGCTACCGAATAATACAAACTCTATTTTACAGTTACACAGGGGAAATGACCATATTAATCCAGATAGGAATGCAAAATGTTCGTGCTTTTATTTTGTGTCAATGGACTGTAGGAAAAAAATAACATCTGCAATGTTACCCATATTTTTGTGAAAGAACATTTTGACACTCGTTCTTGGGGTAAAGGCTTGCAGCCATTTTTTCTTCTTTTCTTTTTTTTAACTTGCTGATGCCAGAGTATCCTAATTCAAGCATGGCGTGGATCTGGTAGGAGCCAACAGTTGACAAAGCAGCATTCACAATGTCTGAGTGTGACAGCCTGATAAGTCTTAGTTTTTATGTTCCAAAACATACACATTTTAGAGTGCTTAAAAGTTTTATTAGTTTTGATCACTAAGTGACTGAAAAACTTCAAACTTATAGCAATAGTTTTTGGTAAAAAAAAAAATCTCATTGCTCAAGTGCTGACAAACGTTTGCCAGCAGACAGTTGGAAGTCGTCTTTCTCTGTTGGAACTCAATGAAATGGATTCTAAGTGTGATTGGTATTGTTTGTTGATATAAAACAGACAATCGGCAAATATTTGACTGTTTGGTACATGCTGAGTGCATGGATTGAGAGTGGAGAAACTGTGAAAGCCGGTCACAGTTAGAACACCAACAGTGGATTCAAGCTGACCACAGCTACAGTGTGACAATCTACAATGCTAATATAGCATCAGATATCACAGTGATAATTGATGCTAAATCTGTGACCAGCCAAATAACTCATGTTAGTCACCATCAAAAGTTCAAGCAGTGAAAGAATATTTTAAAGTGGAGCCAAAAATCGAGAGATTAATTCTGTTTGGATAGGAAGACTTGTTTTACTGTCAGATTGGTATTTGTCAGAGACAACAGGCAACAAATTAAAGGAAAAAACAACATAATGTGTCTTACTGAGGCATTGAGCCACCATGTGAAACAGCTTTAGTGTGCCTTTGTACTGATTCTCGAAGTCTCGAAATCCACTGGAAGGATAGAGCAATATTCTTTCAAAATATATCTCCTCATTTGGTGTTTTCATGATGGTGGTGAAGGGCGCTAACATGTTGGTCCAAAATCTCTCAAAGGTGTTTAATTGGGTTAAAATCTAGTGGCTGTCATCCTAGAAGAGACCACTCCAATCGGAACTGAAATGCTTCATCATAGGCTAAAGGTGATCAATCAGAGCAACTCTGTATTGATTTGTGGTGACCCTTCTCTCTTAGGGGACAAGTGGACCCAAACCATGCCAGGAAAATGTCCCCCACAGCACAAAAGAGCCACCAGATCCTCTTACTGTAGGAGTCAGGGGTTCATGTTTTTCCTCTAATTTGAACCCGTCTGTATGAATTAATGCAAGCACATGCAATGTGCAAGACTACCTTCTATTTACAAGATTTGTGGATTTAACTGCTGTGATTTTGAGTAATTATATGTGTTAAAGTGCAACTGTCACACTGTGCAGGTTTGTTTGTAATCGAATGTACAACTCACAGCACAGTAACTGCCTTTTACAGTTTTGATTAACTGACATTGCTTTATCCAGCCATATTAGATCTGTGCTGTCGTACTTCCTTTGTTTGAGTTATTTTGTGAATTATATTTTCTCTGTGTGTACCTTAAAAGTTAATGAGTTTTTCTGTGGTAATAACTTGCTATCGTCTTATGTTTTTTTTTTTTTTTCCTCCAATGGACTTTATGTTAATATTTACAAAATTAACTACTGTGTCCTGTCATTTGTATTTAGCTTGAATTGAATCTTCTGCTGCCAGTAACAAGCCCTGCTGACACAGTCACCTCACTCACATTGATTCTATCCATCTTTTTGTCAGATCAATGACCAAATATTAGAAAGCATCATTTATGTACTCTGCAAATGTTGTTGCTGGACTGTAATCTGTAGACACTTGTTTGTCCCCCTCATGTAACTATTGGAAATAAAGCATATGCATTTGCACATGAACTTTTCTTTGTTACTATGCACATTTAATGTTATTTTGCCCTGGAGCTAAATCATGTTTACTGTAACACAACTTTTTTATTACCATTATTATTATGATTATGATTATTATTGTTATTATTGTTAGTGTGTTATAGGTCAAGCTCAGTACTTGCAGCCATCCCAGCTACTACATTTACATATGATACTGTAAGGTCTGGCTGGACGAAAAAACGAGGCAGGAGACGCTGTCACTGTTCCGTTGTTTTAATGGCTCAAACAAATAGAACAGGGTTACTGTCAGCCATAACCACGCCGAAACAACACATAACTAAACAAAATGAGCCCACAACTGTCGGGGGTCGCACTCACACCCACATGTGCACATGCACCCCACACACACACACCACACACACACACTAACTAAACTAAACTGCAGGGTCGCTACACTGACCCCCCTTACCAAGCCCCTCACCCCGAGGGGTCGCATTAAAAGTCCTTGAGGTGGCCCGGAGGCCGTCTGCATCTCTGACTTCGCCCTGACATTAAAACCAGCGGCAGTCCTGACCCCTGTGGAACACACGTTGCTGAACAAGGGGTGGGGAAGGGGTGAATGTAGGGGGTTGGCAGGGGAAACAGTTTGTGAGCCAGGGGGCGTGGTTGCCCTGTTTAGCAGGGGTGGTGTTGGGGATCCAGGACGCTGATGTGTGTGGGCGCCTCCTCTGTACGGGGCCAACCTGTCTCTGTGGAGGACCACCTGTCTCCCTCTGGGTGGTAGCTGGACCCTGTACACCACCTCACCCAGCTACTCCAATACCCTACCCAGTGACAGTCCAGCTTGGGGCACCGGCCTTTTTTCCTCTTGGGGCTATACACCCACACCAGATCCCCAGCCTTGAAGTCCCTGCCCTTAGCTCTCGTGTCATAGTTCCGTTTCTGTCTCACACCCGCTTTCTGCAGCTGGTCCCAGGCAAAGGCGTGAGCTGCCTCCATCCTGTCCTGGAGCTTGCGAGCGTATTCTGGCCCTGATGGTACCACTGGTGCATCTGGGGGTTTGACAAAGACCATTT
>NW_007577882.1:620028-621557 GCF_000690725.1 Stegastes partitus
TCTGTTGAACCGTTCAACGAGACCGTCACTCTGGGGGTGCAAAGGTGTGGTTCGGGTCTTCTGCATACCCAGTAGGGCTGAACGATTTTTGAAAAAAATCTAATTGCCATTTTTTTCCTCAATATTGCGATTTGATATGTGATTATTTTTTCTAGGCTCTCTCCATGTGTATTTTTTTTTTGGCAAAAATAAGAAATAAATCCATATCTTGCTTAATAAACTATATCAGATTTATTTGGAAGCCAGATTACAACAATAAGTAAAACAAATCTGTGGGTTTTTTCCTTAAACCTGACTTAACTTTTCAACTTTGATAAAAATGTATGTAAACATGTTGACTGCCCTTATTAAACACTGTCTTTGTCGAACAGGACAGTCCATAAAAAAAACAAAACAAACATCCACATATAACTTAAAGTAAAAATATAAAGCTTACTGATCCAGTCAGAAACATCACACACACTAAAGTGCAAGAACAATTATATCCGCTTTAAACAATTTGTACGGAGCCCGTCTGGTGACATCGATAAGAAATAAAAATAACTCATTCCCACGCATTAGTAAATCGTGGCCATGAGTTATTAATGCGTGGGAACAACATAGTTAAATTGTGGCCTCGCATTACTAATATGGAGAAACAAGAGAAGTTGAGGGGCAAATTTCACAGTGCGGTCATACCAGATTACGATTAAGGATAACGGGCGTACTTGCATGAAACATGGAGGATTTTGATTTGATTTGATTTGATTTGATTTTGACCTTGGAATGAACTACACCGATATCCCGCGATCTCTTGTGATGAAACACCGTGTGATAATTACGTCGTTCCCATGCATTAATATCTCATGGCCACAATTTACTAATGCGTGGGAACGAGTTATTTTTATTTCTTATCAATGTCACCAGACGGGCTCCGTAAATTTGACATTTTTAGGTAAATAAAACCAGTGAACATAAAATAAACTTCAAGAACATTCTTTTTAAACCTTAAGGAAGCAAAATTACTTTGCAAACAACAGCAGCAGGCTACATACTAAATTGCAAAATGAGTATGACACTGCCAGCTTGAAAGATTATTCTGTTTAGTCCTCAGAAGCTCACAGACTTTTGGCAAGGAAGACAAGCATGTCAACTTTTGCTGGTTTTAAAGATGAGCGAGTGCAAGTCACAATATTCCCTCCAGCATTGAAAAGACGCTCTGAAGGAGCACTTGTGGCAGGAACATACAAATACTTGCGGACCATACCGCACAAACAAGGAAAGTTGATTTTGTGCACTTTCCACCAGGCCAAGGGCCCAATGGTACGGGTCATGAGGTAACTGTTTAACTCTGCTTCAACGACATCTTCAAGTGGCATGGGAGAAGCAGAGGAGGCCACAGCAGTCTTGAAGAAGCTGCCAAGAGACTTCTTCACCTTTTCACCTGAGGGCTGTGCTCTTTGAGGCCTTGGAGTTGTTTCAGTACGACGCCTCTTCCCCTGCCAAATGCATAAAAGAAAAACAAACAAACATAAAATAGTAAGGGATAA
>NW_007577882.1:624340-644752 GCF_000690725.1 Stegastes partitus
CCACTGCGCAGGTCCAGTGAGGAAAACCAGGATGAGCCAGACACCAAGTCCAGCGACTCGTCGATGCGGGGCAGTGAATAGGAGTCTTTCTTCGTCACACTGTTCAGTGGCCTATAGTCGACACAAAACCTCATCTGTGGACTCTTTTTCTTGTTGACCATCCCAACCCCCGAGGCCCAGGGGCTGTCAGATGGCTCAGTGATGCCAGCCTTCAGCATCGCATCGGTGGCATTGTTAGCGGCTGCTTGGTGAGCCATGGGGAGACGCAGAGGGTGTGTCTTGATGGGCTGTACATCACCAGTGTCGATTTCGTGTTGCACCAGGTGTGTCAGGCCCACTTCCTCCTCTGTCAGTGCAAAAATGTCCTTAAATTCCAGCAACATCTGCCACAGCTCCTCTTGCTGTTCAGGTCCCAATTTGTCACAGCTGCGCTTCCATACCTCTCTCACTGCAGCCAGTCTGTTTGTGGCAGAAGGCTGCACAATGGCTGGGGTAGGGGAGGAGGGGGGGACAGGAGTGGGAGAAGAAGCTTGGGGTGGGGGATCTGGTCCATGGTGAATTTTGGCTGCTGTCATGGCTGCCAATGGTGGTCTCAGGGCCTGCGTGGGCTGCACCAATTTCCCCGATGGGCCCTCCAGGAAAGCCAACGTATTCCCTCCCAAGTCTAGTACACAGCAGGCGGCCCTCAGGAAGTCAGGTCCTATAATGCAGGGGTCTTGGACTGCAGCAACCCACACTTTAAAGTCCATTGCTTTTTTTTCTGGTTCCGGGTCACTGCTCCTGCAGTCAACCGGTCGGAGCGCTAAGCAGCTTTTTCTTCTTTTTTTAAACCTTTACCTAATTGCCCCTCGGGGATAAATAAAGTCCTTTTCTGATTCTGATTACAAACCCTCCAACCTGCATAGTCACCGTCCCTCGTCCCAGCATAGGGACAAGTTCACCAGTCACTGTCTGTAGTTTCACCTCTGTCGGTTTCAACATAGTCCCCACTGGGAAAACATCTGGTCTCATCAGCGTTGCAGTGGAGCCTGTATCAACAAGGGCTACGAGCTGGGTTTGTGCCAGTGTAACGGGGACATGGCAAAAGTCGCCTGAGTGCGTCCAGCCCACCACCCTTGCAGACTCAGTCGTGTCATCTGCTTCCGAGGGAAGTGGAGCCAGGCTCCCTCGTTTGCGTTGCTGGGCTCCGGTGACTGGATATGGGGTGGGGCGGGCCATGGAGACAAGGGTCTGCGTCTTCCCATCTACGCAGACCCCGTGCCGTTTCCCCGGACACCAGCCTGTTTAGGGCACTGCACGCTGATGTGGCCCTCCTGACCACAAACCCAACACACAGGAGGATTGCGACGACGACAGGTGTTATTGCGTGGCGGTTGCAGCGACACGGCCCGGACCAGTTCAGTCAACTCAGCGACCCAAGCCGGCTTCTCTTGACTGGAACCCACCTCAGCCGCCGTTCTCACAGTGGGTCTGCCGTCAGCGTTGTCGCCTTCTGCAGGTGCTCCAATAATCTCCCTCTCCAGTGCCAGCTCCAGGGCCTCCTGCAGGGTGCCAAGATGCGCCAGTTGTGTCTGAATGCGAAGCTCTCTGGGCGCTGTAGCACGGACGAACTGGTCCCGGTCTAATTCACTCTGCACATCGGTGGGCATGTGGGCATATGCCCTCCTTGTTAGGGTCTCTATGTCGCTAGCCAACAAACGAAGCGGCTCACCAGGCTTTCTCTGACGGTTAGACAGCTCTGAGCGCGGGACCCCTGGCTGGTGACACTGCCCAAAACGACGTTGAAGAGCCCCAACTAAAGCCCCATAGTCGTCTCTCTCCCCTGGGCTAAGCAACAGCAAGCATGACAGCGCCTCTTCTGTGAGGCAAAGGGCTAACTGGAGTGCTTTGTCTGTCTCTGACCAGCCCATAGCATGTGCCAACAGTTCAAATTGGGAATGGAAGGCATCCCAGTCTGTCTTACCGGTGAATTTCGGCGTCTTCACTTGGAGACGGCTACTATGGGCGCCACTATCTTTGTCTGTGTTCCGCGTAGTGTCACACGTGGAGGGTGCTCCCACGTCAGCGCACTTCTCCCCGCTGGATGAGCTGAACCCAGCGTCAGCAGCTAGCCTCCTAGTCTCACGCGGGCCATATGCTCCGCCGAGCATCCAAACTCAGTCGCACGTCCCCACATACAGTCATAAGCATTATCCATCACCTCTTTTTTCAATTTCAGCGCCGTGTTTACAGAATGTTAACGTCAGTGTGCGCGTGCACATCTGTATAGTGATCTCTATAGTTATTAGTGTGGACAGGCCATAACAGGAAAACTGGTTACTGGCTGACTGTTGGAAGAAAAGAACAACAAAAACATCAAAGTATATGTGCTGTCTGATAGGGGAAAAACATGTCCCAGACACGAAAAATAATTCCAATTGAAATGTATTGGTTTGAAATTCGTGCTAGGAAACATGAAAAAGTTCGGCAAATCGTGTCCCATTGATGTTGCTGAAATGCCTTTTCGTGTCAATAGTGTGTCAGAAAAAAGACAATGCCATATACAGCATCTACAGAGCCCACAATGCTTGGACAACACAACAAGAACAGAAAAAGACTGTACCCCAATTAGATTATATGTACTTTTTAAATTTAAATTTGAAAGGCAGATGCAAGTTAACAGTTTGTATTACTAAATTGCAAGCAGAAGATACAGCTGGAATACAGTAAAGTACAACATGTTGTAAGATACTCGTAGTACTTAGGTGTTTCTTTTTGACCTGAGAGTAAATTTCAATAAAGCATCTCCAGTCTCACTCTCATTTCTAATGACTTTACATACAGAAACAATATATTTTTCTCCAGTCTCTCTCTCTCTCTCTCTCTCTCTCTCTCTTTTTTTTGTTTGACAAGATATTTGAGCTCCTTTTTGAATGCTGTGGGACTTGGTGAAGACAGCCGTTGCAGTGACCTCCATGTTATCTCTGCCACACACACTTCTTCTGGCTGAAGAATATTTTTGCAGCGGAAGATGACCGCAGTGGCTCTGAAAGAGGACATGCCACTATTAGGAGTGGTAATACAACACTCTTGACATGGACATAATTGTCTTTGGCATAATGTGGAATCATCACAACCCAATGTCAGGGGCTCTCATTTCCGGCAAATCGAAAGTTGGGTTCAATTAGAAAAAGTAAAACTTTGATTAATTACAGTGTGTTAATATCGTTGGAGGGCCTGACGTGGAGTAGTCTGCAGTTCTCACAGCGACCATCAATTTGCTTTCAAATAGAAGTTTTAAATTTAAAGCCTTTTTTTTTTTCACTTCATGTCCTCGTCAGCAAAGTAATGTGTCTCCTCGTGCAGGGGAGTGTGTGATATTACTCTGTCACTCTAAGCTCTGGTTATCATTTCCTCTGAAGTGTCGGCACTGGAAGAACATAATGGCCCTTGTCTCCGCTCCTCAGCCTCCGATCTGCCTGATTATGCCCTCCTTCTCACCAGACAAATGCCAATCTGCTTTTTTTTCTGCTTTACAATTAACAAAATGGCCTCATTTAAACAGGAGGACATTACAGCCTAGTTGTGAATACCAAGATCGCTCTGTCATAAAGCGAATGTCACTCCACAATTGAATCTCAATCCGCTTCTACGGGGAAGGGCAGGCGGGCTTATCCCAATGGGAGGGCCCTCTCTTTAGGGCAGACACTGTTAGCTCCACCATTGATAATCTTAACTGCTTGAGCCAAGTTTAAATGGCCCATAAAATGTACTCACTAATTGATGCAGTGTAAAGGGCATACAACACTGGCAGGGAGTCAGGCACACTGAAATTGTATTGGTCTCATTGATACAACCAAAGGGAGGTGGTGGCAAAGATAGGATTTTACACGACTGACTGCTGTTATGCAGTGGGATTCTTAAATTACAACCGCAATTAATTTACTATACAATAAAGACACCCTTAAGTGTATTTACCCTGGATTTATGTTGTCATTCCAGATATTTAAAATTATATGTGGGTCTCAGTGAAACACATAAATGCAGTTGTAGTATTCTGAAATAAATGACTGGTTGGTCAGTCTGTTTCTTGTTCTCCTGCTTGATTACATAATTGAATTCCCACTTCATGATTAATTTTTTCATACTCGTGTGCTCAGTGGCCTTGAGGCTACCCTCTTGATGAAGGGTTTACATTTAAAATCTTTTTTTTTTTTTTTAAATCTCAAAAACTTACATGTTTACATTTAGAAGCAGAATTTTAGTCTCCTTTAGTATTTCATGGATGCATAACAAACAGAGAGGTTTTGTCTAACCAGATGTAGATTGCAGGTAGAAGCCTGCCATTGGCACTTCACATGGCTTTGTCCTCCCCCTTCACCAATCACCAGTTTTGAAAATCCCTTTCAATATTGGAAAACAACAGCCTCATGACAACCGCATGAAACCTGCCATACTGAAATTTTCAAATTTTACAGAGGATTTGGATCATGCAGTAAGGCAACCCTGCTACTTCTTTCCAGTGAATTAACCATTTTGCTGACAGTTCTTGTCTCCCTGTGTGCAAATGTTCCACCTCAACAATTGCCCACATCCTTTTCTTACCTCTGCCTAAGAAGGCTATGATTAGTTTGAAGACATACAAACAAGCTAGAGTGTTTTTTTCTCCTGTTTTTGAATGATAATGAGGTGCAGTCAGACCATTCTGCTCTGCTGTGCAACACTAAGAAGACAGTATGTGACTTTTTTATTTGGGTAAAAACACACATACTCTGCAGGTGGCACAAGGGCTAAAATGTATGCAGTAGTTGCCATTATGTTTACATAGTGATGCTGATGTATATACATCTGCAGGTAGAAACACTTGTGTTTTATATAAAAGGTGGAGACACAAACATGTCCCAACACTAAAACCACCTGTCTAGTATTGTACAGGTTCCTGTTATGTCGTTAAAACAACTTTGACCTGTCAAGGCACTGAATAACTAATTTTTCTATGAATATCAGTCAGATTGAGATCTGAAAAATTTGAAGTCAGCACCTTGAACTTTTTGTCATGTTCTTGCATGACAAAAACATGACATGTGCACTGTCTTTTTTTTTTTCCAAAGTGGCAGGGCATGTTATTATGTCCTTCACCGACTTTGCTTCTTCACATTGTGCACCTTGCTGCCATCTTATTCTCAGGTACACAACACACGTGAACGTGGCTGTCCATGTGAACAAAAAAGAAATAAAATCAGACCTGACCACCTTCTTTTATTGCTCCAAGGTCAAGTTCTTACATTCATGTACCAATTGTATGTACTTTCAGCTATAGACGGGGGTCAGCCAGGACACTGTAAATGGTCTGCAGGCAGCTGTGGTTTGTTTTGTGTTTTGACACCTTTCTATCATAGTCAGCATTAAGGTTTTCAGCTATTTATGATACAGTATCTCCTCTGTGCGACACTTTTGGTCAGGGTTGTCCACTGCATTTCAAAAAACACCCCACAGACCTGCTGCTGTGAAGATGCCCTGACTCAGTCAGCTAGCCATCATGGTTTGGCCCTCGTCAGAGTTGCTGAGATACTTACGTTTCCAACACATCACCTTCAAGAGCTGACTATTCACATGCTGTGTAATACGTATCACCCCTGACAGGTGCCATTGTAACAACATAATCAATGTTATTCACTTCACTTGTTGGTGGTTTTTAATGTTGTAGTTAAGCAGTGTAAAATTGTTGTGCAAATGACTGAAACTGCTCCAAAAATGAAAAAAAAAAGAATAAAAGAATGAAAAGAACTTTAACTAGACTAAGCAAGAGATTTTTTGTTTGTATGTTTTTCACCTTTATTTAGCCAGGCAAGACAGATTAAGAACACAGTTCTTATTTTCAACTGTGGCCTTGTAAAAGACGAGGCCTTTGAAATTTATGCAAGTTGTGGACTGAACCTTATAGATCATAACTTTTTCCCCATTAATGATAACAGAACCTCTTTAAATGCTGGTTGCACAGGAAATGTCTTCCTGAATTGAGAGACACTGCAGCAATTTTTAGGGCAATGTATAATGTCTGAATCAGGCGGTGCAAAATCCATCCATCCATTATCTATACACCGCTTAATCCTCACTAGGGTCACGTTTTCTAAATTAAAACATTTAGAAAATCTCCAAATTTAGGATACACAATATTCAACATGTGCTGCCATCCTCCTTGTGTGAGAATCACATTTTTATGTATGTAATAAAGCTTCATCACATTTTAAATCAGTTTCACAGTAAATATCAAAATAAAGCTCAATATTCATCCATTATCTATACACCGCTTAATCCCCTAATCCTCACGAGGGTCTCAGGGGGGCTGGAGTCTATCCCAGCTGACTTAAGGCGAAGGCAGGGGACACCCTGGACAGGTCACCAGTCTATCACAGGGCCACACTTAGAGACAGACAACCAAGCACACTCACATTCACACCTACGGACAGTTTAAACTCACCAATTAACCTCAGCATGTTTCTGGACTGTGGGAGGAAGCCGGAGAACCCAGAGAGAACCCAGGCTGCACGGGGAGAACATGGAGACTCCACACAGAAAGATCCCGGGTGTCCGTTGTGTAAATTGTGGCTTCAAGTATGTACTACTTGTCCATCTAAATTTCAGTTGGGCAGTAATGTAATCACACACTTATATGATAGAATGTACAGGTTGTCCAGTGTTATTCTTTCTGCATTTGTTAGCATCTTCCCAAGTCTGCACAGAAGTCTCTGCAGACGTCTGTGTGCTTCCCAAAATTTGTATTTGTGACTACACGGACAAAGACAGAAATGTGCATGCTTGGCAGTAGTGTACTGATCCACTGCTAATGTATGGAACAGAATCTTGGAGACAGACTCCAACTAGCCTAGATCATAGAAAAATAACAACTGTGTGTCTGTGGCGTCCGTGTGCACATCTGCAAGGGAGTATAATCAAGGCTCAAGTTACACACCCACTGCACACCACCTCATTCTATAGTATTATGTAAATGAAAAGCAAAGTCAGCAGTCGGCTGCTCCAGCATATTTCAATAATTCTGACAGCTTGGTGACATTAACAAAAACAGCTTGGACAAATAATTTAACTTGTGATCACAGAATAAATACGCAGAGGTAATCTAAACAAATCATAGTTCACCATTTACTGTGTGGCTGCTTAATGGGTCTCTCGAAAAAGTGCAAGAATCAGTCCCTTCCTGTCACAACTGACTTTATACTATAACTATAGAAATTTCTTTAGGTAGCCAAGTGTGGATTATAAAACACAAGTGTTCTTAATAAAGAAAGTCTAAACTCACTGTAACATGAGACTTTTTACTGTTTGTTTACTTGCCCTTCTCATTTAAGGTCAGCTGCACACCGGAAAGCACAATGAAGATTCCTTTTGTGAAATATATAAAAATGTGTTCCCTAAACCTGTTACTTCTGCCCCCAAATGAACAGCAGACATAACCTGTTTATGATAATATGCTTATTAACAAGTGAGCTCCTGTACAGTATTCATGTTTAGAGGACTGAAGCTGCAATCAGTCGCTCATTTAATCATGAAAACTCACCAACTTCGCTACCGTGTAATTCAAAAGCGATGTCAACCCTTTGCTGTGTGCATATTTTAAGTTTTCTTTAGAAGTTTTATGATTCCATTTCTCTGGGGTATCTGGAGTCCAGGGGGATTTCAGTGACTGAGTTTTTACTGAAACTGAATTAATGCAGAGAACCTCTTTTTAAAAAACTTAAATCTGTTATCTGTGCTATGAGTTTTTGACTATTAGAAGTTTCCAATTAACTTGTGCTAACATTTGAAACCACAGCAAAATAATGTGGTAGTTCTTTTTTTTTTTCATTTCATGTGTATTAGTATCGTAAATTGTTCAACTACACATTTTGCCTTTGTGACTAAGAAAAATCAATCAAGCAAACTAAAAATGAGTTTGACCAAGCTACCAGTGTGTCTTGTGATGCAAAGGAAAAAAGGGCCCAAAACTGAATAAGGACAGAAATGATATTCTCTTTTACGTGCTGTCTAGCATATAACATATCCCGCAATATTAATTGGAATGAACTTCTGAATGGATTCCACGGACATCTCCTGTTCCCGGTGAGAAATGGTGTTATCAAGACACAAAGCCAGGGGTGCATCATTTACAAGTGAAAAATGTAAACAGCTCGCTTTCATCTCAGTTTGAATTATTCGCTGGACCACACACAGAAACTGCTGCTGAGATGAGATTTCTTCCATGGCTACAATACCACAAATTGAGCTTGTTTCAGATGATTCAGGCAAGCCATTGAAGGTCATCACTCCTCATTTCCATTTTGATTCAAATACAAAAAAAAAAAAAAAGACACTCATCCTGCAATTGAGCCCTTCACAGAGAAATCCATTTCTAATAACTTCTTGCTTCAATAGATGTTGTCTTGGGCAATGATAATAAAAATCAATGTCTCCCAGGACTTCTTACTCCAGTTACTCCAGTACAAGTAAAGCAGAGACAACTCTTGGCGAGGAGACGTGAATTATTACTCCATAGGTTTCTAAAACAGTGATTACATACACACACACACAAACACACATGTGGCTTCCTTCCTGCGCACTCTCGCCAAGCTGTACATCATGCCAAGCTGTCATCATGCTGTGACATTGCCACTGTGGCTTCATAGGTTAGCCAAATGACAAATGAGAAAATACTACTGTGTTTATGGACAAGCATGCAAATTTGTTTGGTTCCTCAACAATTGTAATTGCATGTGCAAGCCAAATTCAGCATGTTGTTCCAAATGGATATGCGAGTCCATTAATCACATTTGGATAAACATTAATTTGGTCTCTGTGTGAAGATTTCATTTGGGATTATTGCTTGCTACGTCTCCAATTCTTCACATGCACAGTTTGTATTGCACGTGTGGCACCGGAATGCAAATAAATACATAATTAACAATAAATAGAGCCAGGGTATTATGCAGTAACCTACATTGCAGAAATGTTGTACTTGAGGTTTTAAGGAAGCCCAAGTGTCTCTGGTGAAGTTGTGAAAAAGTTTCATTTGGCCATTTCATGTAGGCAGGAATAATAAGTAAATTTATGAGTATGGTTATTTTTGCCAACATAATATCCCCTCATCATCTGTAGTCTAGACAGAACGTACTACATTATACATGGCTGAATGATCTGATCTTGGTGAATAGTGTTTTTGGTCTTTTAAAACAGTTCGCAATTCTGCAAAAAATATTTTAGATGCTTTTTCACTAAAACAAAATAATACATTTGAGAAAAGAACCAAATGACAGTGTGACATGTAAGGACTCTTGCACACTTGCCTGCATTATCAGCTGTTCCAAGGGACAGTTCACAAAAGAAATACTGGCTCATTGACTTCCAAGCTCAGAGAATAAATGTGCAATCAGTTC
Source organism: Stegastes partitus (assembly GCF_000690725.1). Lineage (NCBI taxonomy): Eukaryota > Metazoa > Chordata > Actinopteri > Pomacentridae > Stegastes > Stegastes partitus. The sequence continues at coordinate 633,748 of NW_007577882.1, forward strand.
ATGTGTGGATGAACTAAGGAATCAAGAATAGTTCACGTGAAATGTTTAATTATGTAGTTATCCCAACCTGCTGTCTGTGGGTCAGTATTGAATGTAAAACCTGCATCTCCTTTGAAGTCAAGCAGCAGAAGTTAATTGACAATATGTGAAAATACCTCTGGCTTATGGTTGGGTACAAATTATATGCAAGAGTAGTCACTGAAATGTTTATCCTTTGCTAGATTAGGGCTTTTAAAAAAAGAAAAAAAAAAGAAAAATGGAACATAGATGAAAAGTATATGGAGGCTGTCGCTCACATTGTAGAGTGGTTGTCCTCTGATCGTAAGGTTGACAGTTCGACCCCCCGCCCCTCCACAGTCGAAGTGTCCGTAGGCAAGACACCGAACCCGAAGTTGCTTCCAATGGCAGGCAGCACCTTGCATGGCAGCTCTGTCACCATTGGTGTATGAATGTGTGTGAATGGGTGAATGAGAAACACATTGTAAAGATGCTTTGAGTATCACTAAGGTAGAAAAGCACTGTATAAGTGCAGCACTGTAGATTCAAGTACAGTTCTTCAGCGGGTGAAAACTGCCAAAAAAAAAAAACAAAAACATAAATTGCAAATACACACATATTGTGCATAGAACATAGACAAGGTCAGTTTAAAATATGTTCACCATTTCACTTTCTCCTGTTTACTGCCATGGAGTGTCTGTGATTTAGACAAAGAGACAGACCCAGTGCCAGTTTATTACTTCCACTAAATTCTCTGGAATAAAATAATTGGCAATGAATGCTGCCATTGAGTTACTAACTCAGAATTGTTTGGCGTGAATGTAATTCACATAGACAACAGTGCGAATTTCCCACAACCTAGCAACAAAGTTGTGTCAGCTGTGTACTTGTCAAGACTGCGCACCAGAGAGAATCCGTAATTAGAAGCTCCTCGCTGATATGGCATTTACATGAAATAGAGTTGGTGTCTTTGGAAAGGAAAACAACTCCTTATTTACGTACATACCACGGAAAGTAAAAAGCACTCTCTGCAAGGACAGCATCATTGTTAGATTTCCATAACCCTCAAGACAGGCTTTGTGCAGTAACACAAAGGTTGATTGATTACCTCTAAATTTGTGTCGTCATGGCAGTACAAGTATTCCAGGCGATATCACAGGTAACCTTCACTAGGCTGGGAACAACAATAAACAGTTTGTCAAGCAAGAAAAAAAAATAGTGAAGTGCCCTTTGCTGCAAGATTCTCCAACAATCTTATTTCCAATTTTTTTGAGATTTTATTTTCATTAAGACACATAAAATGGGTAACGATTTCTTCAGAGAATACCACAAATTGCATGTTTCTTTAACTAGCCATGCCTTTATTTTTATAATTATAAAATCATTGTACTTCATGTGACCTGTTCTGTGCCCTTAACATAACACTTTGGGGCTGGCAGTGTGTTACCATGTGGTGTGAAAGTGCAGCAGTGTAGCTTTTAATATCTTGTTCTTTGTAACATAAGATTAGACAAAGGACTTGAAGTGTACAATTTTCTAAGGTGTATTTTTTTTGTTTCCTCCACTCAGTAGTACAAATAATTATTTGTTTGCTCTTCCAATCTAAACATTTCTTGGTTTCAGCTTCTCCGTTCTCTGTATTAGATTTATTTGTGCTGGAGAACTGTGTGATTTATTTACCTGTTTTCCAAAAAAGAAAGGCCCTGCAAGAAACTTAACAGTAGGTGAAGTGTTGGTATTTGTCCAGACGATTATTTTATTTTGGAGATATTCACTTATTAAAGGTTTCAGCTTCCTGTGATTATCCAAAGATTATGACTTGCCAAATATACGTCACAAGCAATTTGGCCCAATAGCTCTTAATTGTACTGGTGAACAGCTAAAAAAAACAAACAGGACATACCCAACTATAATAATTGATCAACACGTTCCCCTCTTTTCACCCCCTAAAGCAGTGGTGCATGAAAACAGTTCAGAGGGAATCCAAGATCAAGCCAGGACAGTGTCAGTTCCCTCTAAAGTTTCTCATGAAAAACTTACATGCACACAGAATTTTCGGCGAGCATCCCAAATGAGTCCAGCACAACTGCCAATAAATCATGAACTCAAACCAAGTTCCCTAACTTGGTTTTTCCATTTTGGTGGTGAAACTACCTTTTTCCTGTATTTGGATTACATGTTGTGATTGTTAGCTTGTGGGTAGGTAACACCTCTGAGCAGAGTAGACTAGAAATTACATTTGCATACAGTTTTTAGGAGACCTCTGGCTCACTTGAATGCATATGAGAGTAACACAATTCATTCACGATATACATACAAAAAAATGACCTCAACAGCTAAAAGTAAACAAAAGTGAACAACTGCTGTGCTCTTTAACTTTAGAAAATCACAATGTTACTGGGACAGGTTAATAGTCATTCTTTTCTTTGTCTCTTTGTAACATCTAGCAGTGTATTATAACACAAACGGTGAACAAATACATTGTTCTTTTTGCCTTCCAGCTGAATCCTTCCCAGGATTGAGTGGCTCGCAGTCTGTACTGGCGTACGTTGAATATTGGAAAGTGACTCAGACACAGAGAAATTAGTATTCTTTCATAATCCTAAAATGTCCCACCATCTTGACTTGCATCACTAAAGTGTCATTTAGCATAAAACCACTTATAATGTGAGTGACATGGCACGATGAAGCGTGAAGATAGAGGAATTAAATAAATGCACACATGAGCTTTCGTGGACTCTTTGGAGGGAAAAGTTCATATTTTGTAATATGTATGTATATTAGTTTGGATTTGTTCTATAACTGGGTCTTGACATGATGTCCAAAAGTTGGTTGATGCTGTATTTAACAATACTACATTCTCTGTAAACTTTTGCTGTTGCTACAGTTCAGTTTTGTGTAAGTTTTTATTTATAGAAAGCTAAAGCTCAGTGTTCTCATAAAGTGCAGGGTTATTAATATTGGCTGCAAAATCGAACACTTTGACATGAGTTTTTTGTAGACCCGCACATACACAAAAGCTCAACTGAAACTATGTAAAAATCAATCACACATAACTGAATTTGTAAGTATATCTCACAAACTCAGTTAGTTGGATTATAATCTATTGCACTTGGTGCCAGCCATTTATCAACACACTTTCCAAATAAGCACATTATATTAAAATTGTCCTTGGTGCTGCACTAATGATTCATGAAGTTTAGCTTGTGGAGGCTGGTAGAATCTGGGACGGATAGTAAGAACCTCTGTGTGCTGGTTGCTTGCAGGTGTAAGGAAGCAGTTGGTGACTCCATATGTATCAGAGGAAATCATGAGCGACTAAAACCTCCCAGGCCAACTGTGGGAGACAACAGCAATGGAGAAGGGAAATGCTCTGGATGGTAAAAGGAAAACGAAACGAACAAATAAAAACATGATACTGTAGCTTCTTAGTGATGGAGTGATGTGCCTTAAGATGTTGTCTGCATTACATTAATGGTGAATTCAATAGGCCAAATAATGCAAAAACAATAATAAAAAAACAAAAAAAAACATAAAACCTAACTAACAGAGACCCAAAGGATAAACTCTGGGGAACTCTGCACATGATGCTGGGCCACTCAGGTAGGTAACCTACATAGCTGCCAAATGAGAAAAAAAAAGTAGTTCTACATGATGTAGAACCTGAACAGAGTCAGGACTGTATTACAAAAGCCCAGGACAGTTTACATCCATATTAAATTAGCTTGATGTTGAGTATGTCGATAGACACTGTGGCAATGTAGTGCAATACTTAAAGGAATTGCATGAGCTGTTCCAAGCTGAAAAAAAAAATAGAACGCTTGAGGACAATGGCAAGATAAGTCTCAGAATGAATCGATTGACAGTACCTCCAAAAGTCCAAAAAGTTGATTGCTGACATTTGATTTTTACCCACTATTTCAAAAAGTCCACTGATTTATTACGTAGCAACTGTAATGATCTACAACAAGTACGACTGTATTGCAGTATTTGTGGTAGGTCATTGCAGTATACATATATGTATAATAGTAAAGTGAAAATAACGCAAAGTATATAAAATCTCACAAGTTTGAAATGAGAATAAACTCAGTGAACTGGTGACTGTATCAGATGATGGGCCGAGGTGGGGATTTGATAAAGGTAGCTAAAGAGCAGGTCAAGAATGACAGAATTCATCACAACATACACAGAGGTTCACAGAGGGGGTAAGAGGGAGAATGTAGGTGACTTCATGACAGCTAACCCACAATATACTGTAATATCTATTGCCCTCTCACTCTGTATCACACTCTGAAGCCAAACCCCTCAGGGGCTCCAAAACTGGCACCATCTTCAATACTCAGAGAGCACCTCCATGATAGATACTGGCATGTGTTAATTCAGAGTTGCCCCTTTCCCCATCACAGCTGTGCTTTTCCAGCCAAATTCAGCTGTGGCATGAGCTGGCACAGGGTAGCGTTAAATATGTCAACATAAGCCACCTGATAGAGGTAAATCACTGGACTTCGCTTCCATGTAAAGTGGTTGCAAAAAATATGAGCATAAACATGGTGACATAAAGGTATATCCAAAAATGTGCAGCTCTTATCTTCAAAACAGCACCCCCTACATTTTTTTTCACATTTAGAACATCTACTAAAGGCAGCATGTTTCACCTATATCCAAGGAATTTTGTAGGCATATGTAGCACTTTGGGTCACATGGAAAAGTCAGTGACAGCCCCATACCCTCAACCCAACAGGAAGCCTGCCATTTTGCGTTAACTGTGTATTTCCTGGGGGTTAACTCTTCATCGGGGGTAACTCCTAGAAACCTCAAATTTGGCCAGTATATACAGCAGGCCTTACTGAGGAAAAGTTATCAACATCTTCTGCAACAATCAAAAGACATGGCCATGGCAGCCTCCTGATTTTCCATCCTTCGCCATGAAAGAAGTACTGTCTACGAACGACTATGTTCATGACCCAATCTGCCTCAAACTGTACATGTTTCATCAGAGTACTGCCCTGATCACATCCTTATGCCAATATCTATTCACAGTCATAGTGCCACCTGGTGGCAACAGGAAATGACACTTGTAGTGCTGTAAGACCGTCGATCATATTAACGTCAAATTTGGTGACAAAGGCCTTCACATGCTGATGATGACTCACGGTGAAAATTGTGCATTTATGTCAAATGTTGTGTCTGTGACAGCATGCTATCAACAGGGGTCTTCCATTTTCCCACTGCTGAAATACAGGAATTTGGTGTCACAGATTTCAGAAATTGCAAAAAATAACACATTTTCTTATGTAATTTGCACAACAGGAGCCTGAATAAGCACTGGCTGGCGTAGCAATTACTGCTGTATGTCGAGTTTTGCCTCGCATTGATGGTAAAAGTTGCTGGATTATTAATGATAGATAAATGAATCACTTCTTTCCAACTGAACATTAACTTGCTATCATGTAGAAAGGGTCATTCAACTCCCTCATACTGCTGCTGTTTGATTCTGGACTTTGCCTTGAAGTCACTCTGTGCTTGTGTCTCTGATTGCAGGTAAGATGGAGACTGACTGTCCTGAATACCCAGCAGCCACTGCTCTTCTGTCCCACAATGTAACGGTGGTCCAGAGCTACTCGACGACTCGATGCGAGCTATGGAAGCAGAGTGGCCTGTTCACCTACGCTTGGATGAACTGAGCACAGACGGCAGTTCAAAGTCACTTTGCTGCTGCAGCTCAGATCCTGCAGCAGCCGTCCGACTGGCTGTGAATGTGAAACCTCACCGGAAATCCTACACGTTGTTGTTCTGAAGTCACTGTATTATATTGAAGTGTAACAACAGCAACATGTTCTCACTTAGCCCCTAGTGTTATCTCTCCATACACATATTTGTGTCTGAATTTTCCCTGATGCAAAACAGGTAAATGAAATATAATTCATGAATGTGACTGCAGTGAAAAATTTGCTTTTATTGCATAAAACATTCAACAGAAAAGTGCCTTTCCAGAAACAAGACACTTTGGAGTTAAAAATAGTTATCTGGTTATCACTAAAATGCCACTGTCGCAGAAAATCTGACAAACAGCAAAGTTAAACGTGTAGAAATCTGCCATCCTACTGACCCCAAACTCTATCATGTAAAACGGACGACACACGGCAGCCTCAAAGTAGTCGGCACTGTCTTTTGATTCTGTAGTTCTGCAAAGTCTGAATTTGAAAAATGTCTGATGCACTATAACATTCCTCCTGTTTTACAGAATTTTGTAGAAATCACACTAATAAGGAAAAGAAATGTTGCTGTATCTGCAAATATATTACATCAGGAAGGAGTAATAGTCATTGTTAAATCATGTTAAGAAATACATTCAGATAGTAGAAATTGGAAGTTACCGCCTCAAGAGCTAAAAGGGAATTCAACTGATGCAAAGTTTAATGACAAAAGACATCGAATTGTAATATTTCTTTTGTGGATTTATGTGGTCTAATCAGTGAAAATGTTGATGTTTGAAGCAGATTTGAAAAGGACAACTTCATGGTTGCAGTTGTTATTGTAACCTGTGGACTCGCTGACGAGCTGCAGGACGTCTGCTCTGTGAATTCTGTCAAATTCTGCTTTATTAATAATAATTTCTGTTTTATAACTTTGACACTTGGCCACTAAGTATTTGCACTTTCCTGTTAACTCGTGCTATCACTTGTTTTATTTGAAGTCACAATTAACCTAAGCTAACCTGTTTATTTATTTCATTTTTATTTGTGAAGTTGAACCAAATTTACACTCTTTGTTTTAACTAGATTACAGATAAAGTTAAGTTTTTAACCACTTGTTTTGCATTGTATGTGTTTTTTTTAATGGTTTGCAGACACTCAGGCATTGTGTTTTGTTGTGTTGATGCAGTGAAATTCACCCTTTATATGCTTAACAAACTGACACCATGTGAAATATTTTTATTTGTAACATCATTTTTTTTTTTTCAAACTCTGTAATCATAAAGTATCTTTCAAGGATGTTCAAAAAAATCTCTCTTATCTACTGCAGCTGAGTTTAACTGAATTTTGGGAGAAGAAAGTGCTAATAATGTCCATTAATAGCTATGAAAAATTGTCTGGCTCCATCACTGTGTCAACTGTGCAACCTCTATTACAGCAGTTCCCAAATTTTTCAGTTTCCAATGGAAAACACCAGAGACTCCCACAATCCCTGGAGGTGACTGAAGCATAAAAACACACTAAAAGGCCCAAAAAAACACAGCGCAAAAGAACACAACAGCCTAAAAAGCATAATATTAATACACAGTCATATAATATCGAAGTAGTCAAAGTATTCTCCATGTATAAACAGTAGCGTAGAGAAAACATACAGACTGTAGGAGCAGCAGACAGGGTCTCGTGTCTCCTCTGGGGAGTCTTGACCCTCATTTTGGGAACCACAGCTCTACAGGACAACCTACTCTGAAAAACACTGTTTGCTACTTAGCTGAAGGTTTTTGTGTAAAAAAAAAAAAGCAACAAAAAACCAACAGCTCATAAAACAAAAGATTTTTCAAAATTGGTATGTTTTTACATTATATCTTTTGATCAAAATAGTTGAAAATTTGTTTTCCATCAGCTCATAAAGGGTCAACTGACTGTTGTTTTTTTTTTTTTTTTTTAAGCTAAAATTGATAGAATTGACGCGTTCCACTTACAAAAAATAAATGAAAAAAAAAAAAAAAAGAGATTTAAAACATTTAGAAAATCTCCAAATTTAGGATACACAATATTCAACATGTGCTGCCATCCTCCTAGTGTGAGAATCACATTTTTATGTATGTAATAAAGCTTCATCACATTTTAAATCAGCTTCACAGTAAATATCAAAATAAAGCTCAATATCCATCCATTATCTATACACCGCTTAATCCCCTAATCCTCACGAGGGTCTCAGGGGGGCTGGAGCCTATCCCAGCTGACTTAAGGCGAAGGCAGGGGACACCCTGGACAGGTCACCAGTCTATCACAGGGCTACACTTAGAGACAGACAACCAAGCACACTCACATTCACACCTACGGACAATTTAGAATCACCAATTAACCTCAACATGTTTTTGGACCTTGTGGGAGGAAGCCGGAGAACCCGGAGAGAGTAATTTATATATGCACGGGGAGAACATGCAAACTCTACGCAGAAAGATTCCGGTGCCTCCACCGGGACGCAAACCGGCAACCTTCTTGCTGCGAGGCAACAGTACTAACCTACTACACCACCTTGCAGCCCAAAACAGAATCAGCCGTGAGCCAACTTCAAACTCACGACCTCCACATCGGGACTGTTGCCCGATATGGGGAGTCCCAGCTCAACCTAGTGAGCTATTGCGGCACCAAAGTTCAATAAAAAAAAAATAAATGCACTGAAAATTACAAATATTTTCCTCAAAATCGTTCAGTTGTGCCTTTTACAGATTCAAAGAAAATAAATTCTGACGCTTGTTGGTGAAGATGTGTTTTTCTTTGAGCCGGTTTGTACAGTTAGCGGTGTGTTGCCATAGAAACAGATGAGGAGAATCAGCTGGAGGTCGTTAGAAAGTCTTAAAACTGACATTAAACGAAGAGAAATATCAGTAAAATGGGAAGTTTGCTTTTCATTGAGCGTCTGGATATCTTCGAAGAAAAGGCGAGAGTGGAGAGCAGGAGGTTTAGGAGGTGAGGAGACGCTTTTAGGGTGAGTCAAGTCCAGAAAACAGTGACAGTGGCTGGAGTAGCTTTAAAGGACTTATTTAACTCATATAATGCAGTTTTATGTTTGCCAAATTGTGAGTGCAGCTCTACATTGGTTGTAGAGATATTAGCTTATAAGATGATTGCATAATTTATATATAAAAGGAATCCAGAAATCATGTTAATTACAGTCTAAAAATGACATTACACACCATAGCCTAAACATTGGCAGTAGTATTGCCTATAATACATCTTAAATGTAAGGCCTGATAAGTTAATAAGTTAATTATAAGTTTCACACTTTTGCCATGACCACAGAAATAAAATGACTTATAATTGAATATTATGACTGCTTGATTCAGATGAAAGCAGTTCTATACTAACACAAAACTGCACAAAGCAGCTTTTACATGAAGCACAGTGAGTTTTTGGCAAATGATCACTTTTTGGCACAATGACAGAGAGACCAAGAGGTACAGTATTTGTCATTCACACGGGGAGGAGTGTATAATGTACAAATCTTAACTAATAGCAGCTGATCAAAGTGCCCCGATGACTGATATTATAGCTTATTTATGATTTCTTAAACAATTGACTGAGAAAGGTGAAAGGTGCTGTGATTTTGGCCACAAGGTGTGTATTGAGCATTCAGGCTGATGAGGTGGCGGATGTTCTCCTGAGGGATCTCCTCCCAGACCTGGACTAAAGCCTCAGTCAACTCCTGGACAGTCTGTGGTGCATGTCTGTTGGTGGATGGAACGAGACATGATGTCTTAGATGTGCTCAATTGGATTCAGGTCTGGGGAACGGGCTGGCCAGTCCATAGCATCAATGGCTTGATCATCAGGAACTGCTGACACACTTCAGCCACATGAGGCCTAGCACTGTCATGCATCAGAAGGAACCCAGGGCCACTGCACCGGCATATGGTCTCACAATGGGTCTGAGGATCTCATCCTGGTACCTAATGGCAGTCAGGGTACCTCTGGCTAGCATGTGGAGGGCTGTGGGCCCTCCAAAGAAATGCCTCCCCACACCATTACTGACCCGCAACCAAACCAGTCATGCTGGAGGATGCTGCAGGCAGCAGAACGTGCTCCATGGCGTCTCCAGACTCTGCCATGTCTGTCACATGTGCTCAGTGTGAACCTGCTCTCATCCGTGAAGAGCTCAGAGCGCCAATGGCCAATCTGCCAATCTGCCAATCTTAGTGTTCTCTGGCAAATGCCAGTCGCCCTGCATGGTGCAGGGCTGTAAGCATAAGCCCCACTGGTGGACATCAGGCCCTCATACCACCCTCATGGAGTCTGTTTCTGACAGTTTGAGCAGGAACATGCATATTAGTGGCCTGCTGGAGGTCATTCTGCAGGGCTCTGGCAGTGCTCCTCCTGGTTCTCCTGCACAAAGGAGGAGGTAGCGTCCTGCTGCTGGGTTGTTGCCCTTTTATGGCCCCCTCCACGTCTCCTGGTGTACTGGCCTGTCTCCTGGTATCTCCTTCATACTCTGGACACTGTGCTGAGAGACACAGCAAACCTTCTGGCCACAGCTCACATTGATGTGCCATCCTGGATGAGCTGCACTACCTGAGCAACTTCTGTGGGTTGAAAGCACTGACAAAATGCAAAAGTGACCAAAACATCAGTCAGAAAAGACGAGAACAGAGACATGGTCTGTGGTCACCACTTACAGATCCACTCCTTTGTAGGAGTTGTCTTGCTAACTGCCTCTCATTTCCACCTGTTGTCTGCTCCATTTGCACAACAGCAGGTGAAAGTGATTCACACTCACTGTTGCTTCCTAACTGGACAGGTTGATTTCCAAGAAGTGTGACTGACCTGGAGTTACAAGTGTTGTTTTGGTGTTCCTTTTATTTTTTGAGGAGTGTATTTTCTGTACTAGTACTTATAGTTTTAAAGGTTTATTCCATTCAAAATATTACTTAATGTCCAAATACTTTCACAATTGTAGGTTTATTCCACATAAATGGAACTTTTCTAATCCGCTTGCAGATCACTTTGTGAAGCTCCTCCACTTCAGAGAGAAGCGCTATCACAAGGAGAGCCAGCAGAGGAAAACTCTGCAGGAACTGGAGGAGCAGAAACAAGATGAGGCCAAAAAGCCCATCAAACACAAAGTACAGAACACTTAAAGTGTTTGGGCCGCTGCTATAGCTCAACTGGTTGAGCTGGCGACCCATACACAGGGGCTATAGTCCCTGATGCTGGGTTTGAATCCTGCTCATGGCCCTTTGCTGCAATTTCTTCTCCCCCACTTTCCTGCCTCTCTCTCGACTATCCTATATAATAAAGGCAAAAAGGCCCCCC
>NW_007577882.1:645740-649658 GCF_000690725.1 Stegastes partitus
AAAAATTTGGTTCCTTTTAGACAAATTGTAGTTTCTTCTTTGCATTTCTTGATAACTGAGATGTTTTGTTTAGTGTCTTACTCTGCAAATATTGCAAATGAACTTGATATATTTCTCAGTGTAAATGAAAAATACTTCGTTTCAATGAAAAAAAGATGTTTTAATGCTGCTTTTTAAATTAAATTTACTGAAGTGCAATCAATCAGTTAAAGTTTTTTGTTTTTTTTCTAGCTAACTGAGCTTTAAACCTGAAGGCAGTAAACTTTAAATAAACCATGCTAGTTAGATTTATTTTGCAATGACTGTGCATTTATTCTGTCAGTAATTAAGAATTACTAGTGTAACGTTGGCAGCTATTGTGGTTCCAGAAGTGAGCATCTACTTTAATTATGATTCACCATAAAGACGCGTAATTCCTCTATGGTCGTCCTCAAATTTATCTATATCCTCCCATTAAAGAAGGAAAAAAGAGCAGTCACTGAAATAAGTTGAAATTGACAAAAGTAGTAATAAATACAAATTTAATGAAATGACATTGCTTTTGAATTGTGGTTCAACAGGAATATTTTTTTTTTTTTTTTAAAAAGAAAGAAAAGAAAAACAACAAGCATGATGGGACCCGGAAACTAACATTTTGTTGAACAGCACTTTGAGGCAATCATTGCAATCAAGATTTTTCTGTAACTCTCAATCAGACTTCTGCACCTGTTGACAGGTATTTTGATTTTGGTCCACTGCTCATCAGCAAAGTAATTTGTATGGGACAGTTTGTTTGTTTGTTTTTTTTAATTATTCTTTTCAGCCACAATTCAAAAGCAATGTCCTGTTTCACTAAATTATAATTTAGCAAATTTTTATTTATTATTGCTTTATTTCAGTTTGTAATGATTTGAGTGACTGTTGTGACTCTTGCCTTTTCTTTAATGGAAGAGTATGAATAAATTTGAGGACACTGTATGTTACATCATTAAATCTAACCATGGTGAAGCTGTGAAGTGTTCTAATAACCTAAAAAGGAAGCTTAATAACCGTAATGAGTTTATTAAGTGGTCTGCAAAAGTCAAACAGTGTGGCAATGAACTTCCTGAACTTTGACGCTTCGCCATTAAAGAGCAAAGGCTGTCTCCCAATCCTCTGCATCCTACACTCCGCCTCAAACTTTACATGTTGGGTCAGAGTCCTGCCCTGATGACATTCTCCTGCCATTATCTATCCACAGTCATAGCGCCACCTTCTGGCAACGGGAAAGGACAAGTTTTACACTTGTATTTGCAATTATTAGCTGGCTGCCCATATTACCCTCGAACGTGGTTGGGTTATGGTTAGGTGATTGTCACTTTGCACAGAGCGCATTTCTGCCACAACCCCGACATACACCGCACCACAACGTGAGCCACGTCCGACACGCATGGAAGTGCGAGGGCTCGTTTAATGCTGCTTGCAGCTTTAATGTTGTATTGTCATTGCACAGCCTAGTGCAACAGTCACTTTACATTTCACTGCACACACTGAAAAGGAATTGACAAATATTAAAATATAAACTTTTGACTCTTGAACTATATGCTTATTTATGTTTCTCATAAAGAAGATGCAAAACTCGGGAAGTAATCTGAAGTTTGAGGAAGTAATTTTTCAGATGACTTGTAGTTTGCCATCACCAAGTGGGCAGGCTATTAAACTTGACAGACTCACATGTTTATTTGTGCTGCATCTTTTGCTGTATAGTTCTCTATGCACGCACATCCAAACGCCCTTCCAGCTGTTACGTGGCTTGATTTTTTTTTTTATAATACCATCCCGGCACCTCTAATCGCTCATGATAGAAGACCTTTTATTGGTGCTCCATATTTCAGGTTGCTTTAATTTGCAAGTTTTGATATGCAAAACTCTTCAATACAAAGAGTCATACAAAATTCTGTCTTCACACAAGGTGTAAAACCCAATTATAAATCACTGCTCAGTTCTCAGGATGCAGCCAGATGATATAAGCATCTTTTAATGTGTAAAGGCTCAGACATACAGAGCCCTAAATCACATTCACATCGCATATCCACATCACTTCATTACAACAGAAAGGAGCTGTTAGGCAGTTGGCCCCATCAATTATGGTTTACTCTGTTATACTAATGATCTAATTACAGAATTTCTGAATTGATTTACATTTCCCACTGTTACAGTATTTGCTTGTTTTGTTTTCCATGGATCAATGATTGATCACAATTTAATGATATGATGAACAAAACCTATATTTTTTGAGAAAAATGCCTTAACAGAGTGTATGTTGATGTAATGGGATGTATTGACAATCTTTACACTGTCTAGGAAAACATCATATTTACATTAATAATCTTTAGACAATAGAACATATGAAATATTCCACATTCATTAAAATATGTATGCATGTTGCAAATATATGTCTTGTTGCTTTGTATCTTTGAATCTAAAGCCACAAGAATTAGTTATTTCAGAGTCACATGGGGATATGAGCCGTGGTGCACTGCCTTATATTATATCTGTTTCTGTTTTGCTTGACACAGGAGAGTTTGCACCTGTAAATGTGACAGGAACCTTTTGTGCAGGCTGTTGCATGTTAAAATTGTAAAAATCAAAAAAGAAGAATGGTCTGAATCTTAGAGACCTCTGCTATGAGTTAAAGAAAAACAGAAAGAAATAATTCATTAAAAGTTTTCATATGATGGAACCTTTAAAAAAACGTGATCATTTCGTTCTTGTTTTACCATATGTATTTCATGGTGACAGAGGGATACTAAATACAAAATACATAACAAGGGCATGAGGAATTTCACCAAAATTGCTAAACTGTGAAATAGTAAAAATATGACTTGTGGAAATGGAGGTCTTTGTATCTGCTATAATGATACGCTGCAATGTGAAGCAGGGCATCAGCAGCTGAGCCACAGGCCTTGGCAGTTTTCCATGAAAAAAAGGCATTTTGGACAATCTTGTGCTAAAATAAATAAATAACTAAATAAAGACTGAGCTGTCTGAGCACTTTGATGACTGCAGCATATTGTTCTCCCTTGGCAAAACCACATTCTTCCACAAGAGATCTACCATTCCTAAGCGAATACTGAAAGCCTCTTCTTCACATCTGCAAAGCTTAATGTTCTGGTGCGAAAGTGGGTAAAGGTCATCTTAGCCACATCTCGAAAAGAAAAAGATGCGTTCTGTAAAGCGAGCAAGTAAAGCAAGGGAAAAAAAAAAAAAAAAAAAAAAGACTGAGAGAAGTTGTGTAGAATGCAGCTCTTTGGCTAGTTACAGGGGAAAAAAATCTTAAGCTTAACAACTGACAGTTTTGCATTCTGATTCATCAAGGCTATGTGAGCATATATTGTTGAATTTCACTAAAGCTCCATACCAGTGTTTTATGTTGACCCAACTACCAGCTGCTATGCCATGAGAAGTTTCTGAGGTCAGCTGGAGACCATGAGTGTAGGAGGCCAAGTGTAAATAGCATCGCCACTAAGGGTTGGGGGCTTTAGTTATCAAGCCTTAAGTCTTAAGTTAAAAAGCTGCATGTATCCACACTAAAGGCAAAATCAGTTATATGTCCATGGGTGCATATATACGAGGTGTGTCAAAAAAGTTCCAGGACTGCTGTCACAAAAGATATATTTCAAACCCAAACTAAAAATTACGAGTTCTTCCCTTCAGACGATCAACCAGCACATCTACAAAGAGATCCTGCAGCGTTTGCTTCGTTCAGTGCATAAGAAGAAGTGAGGTTAACAATGCAACCTCCCTACTCACCCAACCTGGCTCCGTAGGATTTTTTCCTCTTCGCCAAACTCAAGGGGTCATCAAGGGAACCCATTTTAAACACACGGACGACATCAAGATGGCTGTGATGATGGAGCTGTGGAGGATCCTGGAAGAATCCTTCCAGGACTGTATGGC